>NC_056747.1:888413830-888558027 GCF_019279795.1 Protopterus annectens | reverse complement strand
CACCCATTCCACCAGAGCTGCAGCCCATTCACATCCAAGTTTTTGTGGAATAGCTGTATAAAGGTCGCAAACATTAATTGTAAAAAAAAATTAAGGGCCTCGTCAAAAGGAAAGTTATTAATCGTTTGCAAAAAATCCCATGAGTCTTTGCAAATCTGCACCTCATTTTTCTAGGCCTCCTTCAGTTTGCAATCAACAAATTTGGCACACCCATATGTCATAGATTGTCTCCCATCAATGATGGGAAGAAAGGGTGGTTTTTGCAAATATTTGTGTATTTTTGGTAACCCAAAAAGGGTCAGGGTAATTGGATAAATGATTTCCAAATAATTCATAAGGTCCAAATCAATACGGCCTTCAATGAACAAATCTTTGATGAACCCAGTGATCCTACGGTAAGCTCCATTCATCTCATTAAGAGACACTTGCATGTAAGCTTCTCTGTCAAGTAATGATTCCATGTTCAACACATAATCTTCCCTGTTCATGAAGACCAACCCACCCCCTTTATCTGGTTTCATAATACGAATGTTTGCAAATTTCAACCCCTGTAATGCATCTTTCTCAGTTTGGGTAAAGTTATTATAAAAAGTGTTACTAGGACAGTATGTACCCATAAGTGACCTAAAATAATTTTCACATATTTTTTCAAAAAGAGCAATAGTGGGGTGCAACACAGGGTTAAAGATGCTGGCGACTCTAAAATCTTTCGTGAGACTCGAATTACTACCTAAAAGAACATTTAAATTCAGTTTCCTTGTAAAAGTTTTCAAGTCAATCAATGTTCTTTCCAAATTACTCCTATAAGTGGGAACAAAAGAAAGCCCTCTAGCTAAAATCTCTATGAGTGCAGAATCAGGAACAAAAGAGGAATAATTATAAATTTTGAAATCATTAGAACTATTACAAGGAATACATAAATTATTTTGTTCAATTTCTTTAGAAACAAAATTAAAGTCACTTGTTGAGATTATCTCCTCTTCCTGTTCTGTTTCTTCCTCTTCCACTGACTTTGATACTGGACTTGATTCCGTTGCCTCCCAGTGTTCGCATTTCTGCGGGTTTGAAAACCCTGATTCTGTTCTTGATTCTTATCACTGTTAGAGTCAGAACCGTTGTTCCTATTTTTACTCGCAAGTCTCTCACTCTTCCTAACTGGTGTACTCATTGCAGTTGCATCAAATGGTATATTATTGTTGTCAAGTCCAATGAATGAACTAACAAAGAATATTAAGAAAAATAGTTTTACTTCCAAGATTTTTAGGAAATCCACATATTCTAATGGATTTTTGCACTTCTCCAGTTGCCATCCTTACCACCAGAAAAGAGGTGTAGTGAAAGGACAACTCGTTAGGGCTGCCAGGATGGTGACTTTGGAGGATGACTTTTTTCAAGAATGTATGTTGTTAAAAGATATGTTCGTGAAATGTGGGTACCCACCTAGATTGGTGGGTGAACTTTATTGAAGAGGTAAAGAATAAAAGGGCAAATGGTTTATTTAAACCAATTTTACAGTTAAAAGAGAAAGAAACAACTATTGAATCTAGAGTGGACTTGTCAGATGATTTGACCACCTCTTTTGATTGCCCACTTTTACATGACTTTAATAATGTAAAGAGCTTTGAGAAAGAGGGTTCATTTGCATCTAGTTTTATTACCACCTGATCGAGCACTGAAAAACTAAACATGTGCCCTATGTTACTCTTAATGTGGCTAGCCAATACATTTTCATATCTTCCTTTTTAATGTCATAAAAATGTTGGTACATCCTGCTTCTAAGGGCGTTTATTGTTTTCCCAATATAGAAACAGGGACACTTGGTACACATCCCTATATACACAACTCCCTTACCACTACAGGTGTATTTTTTCTTGTAACAATATTTCCCAAAATTAGGTATTCTTAATTCAGTCCCTTCTAAAATATACTTGCATTGTGAGCAAAACCCACATTTGAACATACCCTTAACATCAGAACACCCTTCTTGTACTCTTTCCAAAATATTTTTTATAGTTGTATCTTTTTTGTAAACTATATTAGGGCCAAATCCTACTACATCCAAATATTCCTGATTGATACCAAACAAGTTCCAATTATGTTTTTTTATATGACTTATATTTGTAAACTGTTGGTTGTATTTGAAAATAGCTGCCCTTTTGAATGTATTATTTTCCCCTCAATGTTTATCTGGAAAAGTGACATCACGTCCCTTTCCTAATAAGGGGACAAAAATCCCATGTATCCTTTTATCTATAACCTCTTTCAAAATGTTATTAACAAAGCTTGATGGATAACCTCTGTTTATTAATATTCCCTTTAATGTATGAATTTGATCTAAAAACTCATGAAAGTCTGAAATCATCCTAGCCAATCTCACTCCCTGTCCTTTTACCAGTGCCTTCATTTGCCGAAGTGGATGGAAACTGGTAAAATGCAAGAGTGAGTTGGAATAAGTGGGTTTTCTGTAAATAGTAGTCTCAAAACAATTATTAGGACTATTTTTGTAGATGGTAATGTCTAAATAGTCTATTTTTTCTTCTGATATATTGTGTGAAAATTCCAAAAAAGTTGTACTTTCTTTAATAAATCTCAAAAAATCATTTAATAGTTCGACTTCCATCCCATAAAATTATGATGCCATCTAGGTACCGCCCATAATATTTCCAATATTTGTTATAGGGGCTATCCATAATTAATTGTGTCTCCCAAAATGCTAAAACTATATTAGCAAAAATGGGTGCGCAAGTAGCCCCCATGGCTACACCCTTACTTTGTTTAAATAATTGACCCTCATAAACAATTATGTTAGTGTCCAGAATGACTTCCGTAAGACTTCTAAGAGAAAGAATCCTGTCATGCTTCATTCAGTGAACCTACATAGGTATGAATAAAACCAGTCAATACCAATTTCATGGGGTATGACAGAAAACAAGTCCTTGACATCTATAGTTACAAAAATAAGACTGTGTTTAAACATATTTTTGTTGATCTTTTTTAATAAATCCCATGAGTCTTTAATGATCCAGTTGCAATTATTTAATATGTTTTTCAATTGTAAGTCTATAAATTTAGCACTAAAGTAGGTCTTTGATGCCTTAGCATCTACTATGGGTCTGGGGGGGGGGGTTATTTACATCTTTGTGTAACTTTGGTACACCAAAGGTAGTAGCAATTTTTGGACATTTTATTTCCATGTAGATCCATTCATCTAGTGTTATTTGTCTATTCAGAAGAAGTTCTTCCAATATAATGTCCACTTTCCTGTAAAGAATATTTTTTTCATTAACGCTAATCTGACAATATGCATCAGTGTATAAGATCTCAAACATTTTATTGATGTATAAATTTTTGTCCATTATTACTAACCCACCCCCCTTATCTGGCTTCATGATCCTTATAGACTTATTTTCACACATTTCCTTTAATAAATTCATCTCATTTTCATTTAAGTTGTTTTTTTCTTTTTCTACCCTACCAGTTGTTTTGAACATCTTGCGCATATCATATTCACACATTTTTTCAAATGTTTGCACAATAGGACACAAAGGAGGGTTGAAGGAACTAGCTTTTTTACATACATATACAGTACTATTGTCAAAATCACTTTATTTGAAGTAAAATTGAAAATTTAACTTTCTTGTATAAAGTTTTAAATCAATCAAACTTTCGTCCAAACCTCCTTTTCTAGAAGGGACAAAAGACAGTCCTTTTTCAAAAATATCAGCAATATCGTTATTGAAAATACATGAACTGCAATTATATATTTTGTAATCACAGTTTTTATTACACAAAATCTGAAATGAACTCATTTCTATGTTGTCATCATCACTAAAAACATTACATGGATCATTGTGTAAGTCAATTTCTTCACTTCCATTACCCACTAATACTTCACTTATTAAATCGTTTGTTGTAGCCCATGGTTCAATTTGTTTTAATACATTCTCCCTCTCCCCCTCCCCCTCCCCATGTAATTTGACTTGTATTTCCCCATTTCCCCTCTCTGATTCTTCAGCCTTTCTGACCTCCTCAGAGGGGGAAATTCTAAAGGGTTGAAGTCAGAGTCTCTGATGTCAGATGTCTGATAGTTGTTGCCATCATTTTCCCCATCAAAAACATCACATGAATTATTATTCAACCTGTTTTGACTAGGGGGTGGTGGTGGTGGGTATGCCCTGTGTTCCGCATATTCTTTCTCATCTCTTTTCAACTTTTTTTCTTTTTTACTTTTTAAACCATTAATATATAAATCCACATTTTTAAATATATTGTCATATTGTACTTTATAAAAATTGAACAATAAATCAGATTCAATACTATTCTTAACAAACTTAATTTTTTCGTTAAGATTTACCATTTTTTGTTGTTTTCTTTAATGAGACAGTCCAGTAATTCACATCCATGTTTATTGAACATTTGGATTAATTCCAAATGAAACTCAGAGTTCTTTATAAGTCCAGTTGGATAACGCCAAAGACAAATTTTGGGAAATATTGCTACAAGAAAAAATACACCTGTAGTTGTAAGGGAGTTGTGTATATAGGGATGTGTACCAAGTGTCCCTGTTTCTATATTGGGAAAACAATAAACGCCCTTAGAAGCAGGATGTACCAACATTTTTATGACATTAAAAAGGAAGATATAAAAAATGTATTGGCTAGCCACATTAAGAGTAACATAGGGCACATGTTTAGTTTTTCAGTGCTCGATCAGGTTATTTTGGGCGATAGAGGGGGTCCCCTTAATGATTATTTGGAAAGCAGAGAACTTAGGTGACAGCTAAGAACTAATGCAGCACAGTTTCCAGGATTAAATACAAGCATTTCTATTAGTTCTGTACTTAGGCTTAAAATGGAAGGCTATTGATGTATAAAAATAGTTAGTGTAGTTATATTATGTAGTACATTTTAATATATGTTATTCATTGTATAGGCTGTTGTAAATGAAGTATTTGGAGATATTGAACAATTTGATGTAACAAAAGGGTTAAATCATCAGCTCATTTTCTAATTATGATGTCATTAATTTTATAAATGCGTTTAATATAAATTGAGTCAGTCTTGAAAAGTTTTGTATTCGTTTGGTATGGTGGTATTCTGAGGAAGTTTTTATTAAAAAACGAAAGCGCTAAATCAACACATCATGGATTCTGTTTGTCTTTCCTTCTGGTTCTTTGATTTGTTATTGGTTTGTGACGAACTTGTGGTGTTCAAAATATCGAAGCAACAGAAACTTGAATTTTTTCCTAGGGACAGAATTCGGTTGTCTGTTTCTGTTGCTTCGGTATTTTCAGTGCTGTGGTGGAAAGTTATGGGTCATATTCAGGTAAGTGTGCGATTGTGTGGATGTGAGTGTTAGGGTGAGTTAGGGTTAGGGCGTGGGTTAGGTATGTGTGCGATTGTGTGGACGTGAAGGTTAGGGCAGGTTTAGGTGAGCTATGGTTAGGGAGCGGGTGAGGTGATTGTGCGATAGTGATGGACTTTAGGGTTTGGGTTAAGGTAAGAGGATAGTTAGTGGTGTGTGCATAGTTTAGTGTAGGGTTAGGGGTCAGATTTTAGGTGTATGTGTGTAGATTTCTGTTTGGTGTGCTTGTGTTGTGTTTATGTGTTTTGGATCAGCTATTCCCACCCCCCCCAGAAAAAAAATTGCTGATCTGACAGTTTGAAATTGTAAGCTTTCGCTTAAATAAGGTCGATCAATCAGCGTTCGCTGATCTAATATAGACCGAGGAGAAAAGCTCCATAACAATAGTACAAAAAAGATTACAAAAATTTTTCAAAGATTTACAAAGAATATACGCCAGTTTAGCAGTTGCTTACAATCGCAATTTACAAAAAGAGAATGTAAACAGATAACATTACATTTTTTAATCCGTACTACAAACAGTAATATGAAACTCATTAGATACATAACTAAAGTAAACTGCTGTGGTATTTTCATATGCTAGAAGTAAGACAAGGAGAAGATTGCAGAAAATAAACTTTTGATTGATGGCATGAGAAACTAGACAGGAGTATTACAGGAGCATAGCCATTGTTGAATAAGGTTTTACTTTAGGAGTTGTCTGAAGCTATGACTATCTCTGTTTTTTTAGGATATTCTGGGGTATTGGGTTCCACTGTTTGTCTGCTTTATAGGCGAAAAGAGGGTCACCAAAGTAATTATAGGACTTGGTTACTTTGAGTTTAAGTTTATCAGATGAGCTAAGGGTCCTGGGGTTCATATTTAGTTGCACTAGGCTGGAGAGTGCAGGGCAGTTTTCAGGTTTGTGGATAATGGAGTGGTCAATGGTGAGCTGATTGATTGATAACCTATTGGGAAATTCAAGCCAGGGTATGTTTTGAAGAGCAAGGCAATGATGAGTCCTGTTGGGTATATTAGCAGAAAATGTTGGTATTTTTTATAGCAGGAATCAAGTACATGTAAATCAGACATGCGCAGGTTAGTGAACATTTGAGAACAGTAGAGGAAAGGATAATGAGGGAAACGTACACACAAGCGAGGAGAGTGTGTTGAGCAGATGGAAAGAGTACTTTGAGGGGTTGATGAATGAAGAGAATAAGAGGGAGAGAAGGTTGGATGATGTGCGGATAGTGAATCATGAAGTGCAGTGGATTAGCAAGGAGGAAGTAAGGATAGCTATGAAGAGGATGAAGAACGGAAAGGCTGTTGGTCCAGATGACATACCTGTGGAAGCATGGAGGTGTTTAGGTGAAATGGCAGTGGAGTTTTTAACTAGATTGTTTAATGAAGTCTTGGAAAGTGAGAGGATGCCTGAGGAATGGAGAAAAAGTGTTTTGGTACCGATTTTTAAGAATAAGGGTGATGTGCAGAGCTGTAGTAACTACAGAGGGATTAAACTGATCAGTCACAGCATGAAGTTATGGGAAAGAGTAGTGGAAGCTAGGTTAAGATGGGAGGTGATGATTGGTGATCAGCAGTATGGTTTCATGCCAGGAAAGAGCACTACATATGCAATGTTTGCTCTGAGAGTGTTGATGGAGAAGTACAGAGAAGGTCAGAAGGAGTTGCAGTGTGTCTTTGTGGATTTAGAGAAAGCGTATGACAGGGTGCTTAGAGAGGAGTTGTGGTATTGTATGAGGAAGCCAGGAGTGTCAGAGAAGTATGTAAGAGTGGTATAGGATATGTACGAGGGTAGTGTGACAATGGTGAGGTCTGCGGTGGGAGTGATGGATGCGTTTAAAGTGGAGGAGGGATTACATCAAGGATCAGCTCTGAGCCCTTTATTATTTGCAATGGTGATGGACAGGTTGACAGACGAGATCAGACAGGAGTCCCCTTGGACTATGATGTTTGCACATGACATTGTGATCTGTAGTGAGAGTAGGGAACAGGTGGAGGAGACCCTGGAGAGGTGGAGATATGCTCTAGAGAGAAGAGGAATGAAGGTCAGCAGGACTAAGACAGAATATATGTGTGTGAATGAGAGGGAGGACAGAGGAATGGTGAGGATGCAGGGAGTAGAGGTGGCGAAGGTGAATGAGTTTAAGTACTTGGAATCAACAGTTCAGAGTAATGGTGAGTGTGGAAGAGATGTGAAGAAGAGAATACAGGCAGGATGGAGTGGGTGGAGAAGAGTGTCAGGAGTGATTTGTGACGAGTACCAGTAAGAGTGAAAAGGAAGGTCTACAATAGGGTAGTGAGTAGGTTTTAGTCTTGATAAGAGTTTTTTTGTATGAGGTTTATATGGGTTTAAAAGAGAAGGTTTTGAGTTTAGAGTTAGTGGAGGTAGGCTCTGCAAGTGGTTGGCTAGATTTGTTGTTGTTTAAAAGTGAGGTGATAGTTGTGATGAAATGAGAGTTAAGTTGGAATGCTAAGCATTTGATGCTGTTTGTTGTAGGTGGTGCAGGGGTAGAGGTTTTGCCAGGGTTGAGGAGGTAGTTACTGTTTTGCCAAAATTTTTGTAGATTATTTGTGTTTTTGCTGACATACTAGAAAATTAAGATTTTTTTGTCAGATATTTGCTCCTTAGTTAGGTTTCTTAGTTATTTGTAAGAGGTGAGATTTCCTGAGGTTTTGAAGGTTTGATAAGCAGTCCATGCTCTATCCCTTTGTTTAATGAGAGGTTTAACGTCTTTGGTTATCCAAGGTAGGTTTTTGTTGAAGCGAGGTTATTAAGGATGTTGAGGAATGTATCATTACCTTTGCACAGGCGCAGTGGTTGCGTTGTTGCCTCACAGCAAGAGGTTTTCCGGTTCGATTCTTGGCTGGGGTGCCTTCTGAGCGGAGTTTGCATGAACTTCCTGCATTCATGTGGGTTTCGTCCCACATTAACAAAGACATGCATCTGGATCTTTTCTCCCCGCATATTCGCTGTAAGTTGGCTTCATTCCAAGTAGGAATTTCCTGGTAAACAGATGTTAAATAAATTAAAATATTGTACAGTTTGGTCTAGGTGGAGTGATTTTAGAGCTGACCAGTTGCAGTTTTGAAATAGGGAATTTAAAATGGTAGGGGAAAAGTTTCTTTTGTTGTGTAGGTGTTTGAAAATGACATTACGGGGGGACTGAATGGGTTTCCTTAGTAGAAAGCTATGGGGGGAATGATCACCAAGAAAATCGGGGACACATCCAGCATGATGGTCAGAGTTGGGCTTATTGGTTAGTATCCAGTCTAGAACAGATTATTTTTTAGTGTGTTTATCGATTCTAGTGGGGGAGTTTATAGTTTGGGTGAAATTGAATAGAATGATAAAATTGGAGGGGTTGACATATGAACAGGATAGCCAGTCCAAGTTTAAATTGCCTATACTATAGTTTCATGGTTGAAAGTAGAGGAAACCCAGGATAGGAGACTTTCAGTGGTAGGTAGATTATTTCCTGGTGGTAGGTAGGAGGCAATAATTATGATGGTTTTAGGTGAACTTACTTCAAAACAGGTGATTAGAATTTTTGCTTCTGATAGATTTGGGGCAGTACAGATCAATTTTTTTCAATTTTGTAGAAATGTTTGTATATGATGGCAATGCATCCACCACACTTGTATAGCCTATCTTGTCTAATAACATTCTAAACACTAGTAAGTATTTTCTCATCTTTAATGTGGTGTTTTAGCCATGTTTCGGTAATAATGACTATATCAGGTGTGTAGGTAGCCAGGGCTGCATGAAATTCACTAGTTTTTATTTTGTGATACTTCTGAGGTTAAAATTAGTTATGAGTACGTCCGATTTGGAATTTATTAGGAGAAGAAGGTGGAGGGTACTATTAGCAGGTGTTCTGGTTGTTATTGGGTGGGGTGGGAGTAGCTGTGTTCCTGGGTTAGGATTTATGTCAGCTTGATGTTTGATTTGTGTTAGTGAGTGTAGAAGGAGGAGTTTGTGCTTGGGTATTAGTCAGTGAAAGAAATCTGGATAGGAAGGAGGGCTGAGGGTATGGATATATTTATAGTGGAAGAGTAATATGTTAGAGTTAGTGTAGAGGTTAGAATAGATGTGAACATTGATATTTGATTTTGTATGGTATGTAATAATGGGGAGTGCAGGAGAGGGGGGGTAGTGTGTTATGTTTGTGATAAAGGTAGTGAGTGGGTGGTTAGTTAGAGGGTAATGAGTTGGAGAGAGTTGCTTAGAAAAATGGTGATAACTGACATGGTAAAATAGTAGAGAAATAGTTTGGAGAAAAAGTATGGGTACATTGTTCTGTGAAGTTTAGTAGAGAGAAAAGTGTACTGATAAAGTGATGTGGTAGGGGGAGAGTGTTGTGCGAGGGATGAAATAATGGTTAGTGAGGTGGGAGGGGAGAAAGTGAAAGAAATTATTGTGGGTGTGTTGGATGACGTAGCTGCAAGTTATAGGATAGTTAGAATGTGTAGTTTAGTTGAATTATAAATGTAAGGAATGTGGAGGTGGTTGGGAATAGGGGTAGGGTAGCGAGCAGAGTGAGTCCGAGAGAAGCGAGGGTGAACGGAGGTAGTTGAGCCGAGCCCAGAGGTAAGCACAGTCCAAAAAATGATAAATAAAAACTCTCTAACAGAAAAAGTCTTTCTGCTGTTAATAGTAAGACAAATTATTGTGTACTGCTATCGGGTAAAGAATGTCTTAAAGCAGGCTGAAGAGTCAGCATTTAATAGACATAAGTTTATTGAAAGTAACAGAAAATCTTTTAAGAATGGGAGGGAGGGTTCTTTCTGCCAAGCATACCAACTTGCTAGAGTGTAGATAATGCCTTAAAATAAGTATATTTAAAAACTGAAAACTAATCCAACACACTATGCGGATAAAAAGAGAGAGACTGCGAGGTGAGAGATTAGCAGAGCTGTATATTGAGTAATTTTTCATTGCAACCGCTTATTCAGTATGCAGGACTTTAAACAGTACACTGGCAGTGTGGAGAGGAAAATAAATAAAACTTGGCTGATAGCTGATGAGAAAAAAAACGAAATAAAAATCGTTACCAATTATGTTGTTTATCACCCAAAAGATAGATGAAGGTATTCTAGAGAGGACAGAAAGAAATGCTCAAACAGTATAAGCACAAACTGTTGAGACTTCCACATTAGCATTCCCTCTATTGCAATAGTACAAATGCAATGTTACAAAAAATGTTGATTTAAAATGGTGCTGAAGTTAGCATAAAATATACTTAGAAAAACCATAGTTAATTTAGATGTGCCAACAGGGTGAGTTTTACATACACAAATGGATTACTGAATAAGTTCTGTGGTGCATGCAATAACTGTTTAATACTATAGTGTAACATACTACTTAGGTAGGAATTCTAATCCCAGACATGGCAACTGTGAAGAATTTGATGGAGATGGAGAAAGAATCTATGAAGGCACTCACGAGGGCTTGGGGCAGGTGAAGAGAGTGAGTGTAGAAATGGAAGTTAGGGACAGAGATGGAAATTAAGTGTACTTAAAGGGCAGTTTAGACAAGCTTTTTGGTAACTTGTGCCATCAGGGAAATGTAGTGTTGAGACAGTGTTTATTCAAGTTTTTTGCATGGTCTATTTAGCTGATGAGATATCACCAGCTAAACACCAGCACCCATTTCGTCTAGGCAGCCAGTGTCTCTGTTTTTCTGTCTTAAGAGGTTTTGATTTGTCTAGCCATGCCATGTTACTTAGTGACTGAGAAGGCAGGGACTAACATGCTGCCTCACTCACTGGTTCTGGTGTAGGTGTTAAGTTTTCTTTTATAGTTAGGGTAATCCTTTCCTTTGTACATTAATTGTATTAAGGAAGTAATTACCCCTAAAAGATTTAGATTTGTTTTACATTTTCAAATCCTATTTTTTTTTACATTTTAAAATTAAGAAAAGAAGTGTGGAAAAACAACATTATCTTGTTACTCGGTGCTTTGCCATTTCTGTTTGGTGCCAAGAGAACTGGGTATCTTTTTGTGAATCAAAGTAAAGTTTTTTAAAAAGTGCTTTTTTGCCATCTGTCGTGGCCTAGCACAAAGTACTCTGATTTGTTCTTAACGATGAGATGCATTATTAAGTATATTTCTCAACCTCTTCATCCACACATTTACTTAATGAGCTGTTTTTCCTCTTTTGTGACCTATGGTGCACAATGCACATTATTAAATATTTTTCTCAAGTTGTTCATCCACACAGTGTTACGCAGTAAGCTGTTTTTCATTTATGACCAGTGGCACACAATACAGTGAAAAGCAGCCAGGTGTCTTCTTTTTATATCCCTCCAAACATATACACACCCCTGCAGCTACCACCAGTTGCAACATTCTTGTGAATACCTCTTGATGACAATATATATATATATATATATATATATATATATATATATATGGATAAAGGCAAAAGTAATGGGGGATAAAGGCTCAAAGTCAGGAACAGCTTTAAAATATTTCTCTTATTTACTTAAAACATTAATAGAATAATAGGTTTGCATTAGTGGGCATTTTCTGCAGGATATGAAGCCTGAAACTCAAACATTTTATATAACTTATTGACTTCAGTCCTCCATAATTTACCACTAAAGCATACATTTTATGATGAACAGAGTGAAAATGTGAGGCAATAATCTGGGCATTCTGTGCAATTCTGGGTAGCTGAGAGGCATAGTCTTTTATTAAATTTCAGAAATATGAATGTAAAAGAGAATAAGGAATGGGTAACTGAAACTTCTCAGTGACTGAAAAGTTTAAAAATGCCACTGTCACAGGTAGAGGCTTTTACTTCAGCTGATGTCTCCTGAAGAAATCACACTAATGACTCGTTAGTCTAGCAGTAGTGTCAATTTATAAATAAAAAAAGTGACAAAATATACCACAGGCAGAAGTTGCTATGGTAACAGTTTTTCCCCTTCCCTTGCGATCTTATTCTTATTATTGAAAGAGAAGTGGGTGGTTGGTCTCACTAGACAGAACATAATTTCTAATGTTTTTAAATGTGTTTGTGGAAAGAAGAAAATGTTCTTGCTAACCATATGTGGAAGCTTTCGGAATAATGTAACACGGAAATATTGTTTTAAACATAGTGTTTCTTGTGGGTAGGGTACAGGGTTTGGATTCTCTTGCTGTCATTTTGCTTTGTTGGGTATTTGACAGCAAATGAGTGAATTTAAGCATAAAGACACATTCTGATTTTGCTGTCCCTCAGCTCTTACTGATGATTGGTTGATATTTTAGGATACACTACCTCTAGGTTTTGTGATTTACTATGCAACCATATTTTGCATGGCACCTTGTGTTAGTGTAAATATTGCCACTTCCGGATTTTCAAATAGAAACATACTTTTTGTTTTGGTCCATGAAAGGGCATATGGTTTCTTTAAAAAATGAACTAAAACTTCCTGAACTAGAAAGATTCATCAGGTTTTGTGTGTGTGTAGAGAAGTATTTAAGAAAACTGTTTAGACATACATATATAAATTCCACCAAGCAAGCTTCCAGGGACACACTAGTTATGTTTCACTGACAGGATGCAAGGGTATTTCATTTTATTCATTTAATGAATCAAAGCTTCACCCCGATGTTCTTCGTGTTTCACTGTTGCAGTCATTACATTTGGATTATCTGCTTGCAGGTAGCCTTCAGTTGGCCTGATTAACAAAGTCTTGGGTCCTACGTCAGTTGCTGTCCATTCTTCCATGACGTCAGGTCATCAGGGGGGTATAAAACAAGCAGCCATTGCCATTACATCAGTCTTTCTTTCTGTGCGGTGCCCAAAGCAGAAGCAGTTTGCAAGTGCTGATCGGCCAACTCCTGAAATTTTCGTTTTCGAGTTTCAGAACCAAAGTCTTCAACTAAAAGCTAAGTATCCTGTTGGGGAAACTTTTTCTTGCTCCTTAACGATGTCAGTAAAAGTTAATAATTGCATTACTTGTGGAAAGCAAATACCTCATAAAGATTTTCATTCGTACTGTATTCCTTGCCTAGGCCTTGACCACGATGTACCTTGCTGTCAATTTTGTGCTTTATTTAATCAGCGCACTATCCATCGTCTGTATATTTTTGCCTCTAAATATTTTGGTTCTAGGTTTAATTATCCAGAAATGTCATCTGTTAGCTATCCAACTACCGAGATTCCGAAAAACGCAAAGATAAAGGAAGAGACAGACCACCAATGTCCAAAACTGCCGATGACGCTTCTCCTAAGCCAGTCGCCAGTTTGCCGGTACTCAGTGAGGCGCTTTCGCAGCCCGATACCCGCTACTTCTGATTCGCAGGCCTCTACTGAGACCCATTCAGAGTCCGGTATGCCTCGAGATGCTTCAACTATGGAACCCGCGGATGTCTCTACCTTGGAAGTGTCCGGCGCCGCTGTGCAGGCACCGGCTTCTGAGGGTGTAGTCACGCCTACGGACTTGCATAGTAAACCGACGCCTCCGTCTTCTCTTAGGCCTAAATCTAGAACCATGCCAAAATAAACGACGCCCAGGCCACATGCTCAGGCCTCTATGCCTAAAAAACAAATGATAAGAATGGCTGAAGATCTAATAACTCTAATCAGGGCTAGCCAAGCCCCCCCCTCCTCTTTCTAAGAGGCCCAGGACTGAAGTGATTTATGTATCTTCTGACCAGGATTCTGTTTTTTTCTGATTCTTCTGATGATCTGGATTTGCCCCTACTTATGAGAATTCTGATGCAGAGTACTTCAGTACCTCTGCTTCCCCTCCAGAGGATTTTTCTTTTCGGGAAACCTTGCATACTCTAAGGGAGCATTTCCACTGGGGAAAGTCAGGATTTTTCTGATTCAAAAAAGAGGCTTAGGGATTTCTTACTCCTACCTCAGCATAGGCCTTTATCTGTTTCAAAATCTAGTTTGGCCCCCGATTCCTTGCCTCCTGCTCCCAGAAAACCAGACAGATACCACAGTTTCATAGGTTGAAGTATCAGCAACATGTTATTGGATTGCTTAAACAGAAAATTATGTTGATTCCTTACTGTGTGGAAAATAAAGAATTACAGGATTTAATGCATTCTGCTGAACTTGCTGGAAAACATACTTTGCAATGTGGTTTTGATTCATTAGAGGCCTCTTGCAGGGCTGCTGTTACTGGGTCTGTGCTCAGAAGGCATGCTTGGCTTAAGAAGCAATCTTTGCCTGATCATGTTAAAGCTAAATTGTTGGATGCTCCCTTAAACCAGGGCTGCCTGTTTGGCAACAAGGCTGAGGAAGTTCTTAAAAAGGTGGAAGATAAAGCTAAATCTATGCAAACTGTTAAAGATTTCTTACAAGTTCAGCCTCCTAGATGTTGTAGGCACTGGCCATCTAAGAATTGGTCCTTTCCAGCCCCTTCCAGGTCTTCTCAAGCCAAACCCAGACACAGCAAAAAACCCAGATTTCAGTCCCAGGGGAGACACAGGACTAAGCAGTGGGGGGGGCCTCCACTTCCAAATCTGTGAATAGTAAGACTCCCCCGTATGGTAAACTGTCTCAATGACTTCCTTTTAAAATTTCCAAGCACTTAACAACTGACTGCCCCTTTGGGGGCAAAGAGTTCTCTTCATGCAAAGAATTGGGAGCTCATTACCCAGGAGAAATGGGTTTTAAATATAGTGTCCCAGGGATACAGATTTCACTTCCACACGTTGCCAACACCAAGCGGATGGCCAGACCTACCCCAAATCAGTGGGCAGATGCCCCAAAACAAGTACTTTCTCTCTTAAGCATGGGGGCTATTCAGCTGGTACCAGAAGAGGGAAAGGGACAAGGTTTCTACTCTAGCCTTTTCCTGGTACCCAGAAAAGACAATTCATGGCGTCCTATCCTGGACCTGTCTACTCTAAACAACTTTTTGGAGATTCCAAAATTCAAGATGCTGACTCTTCACCAATTACTTCCTATGCTACGCAAAGATGCCTGGTTGGCAGCACTAGATTTAAAAGAAGCATACCTGCACATCCCAATCAGGCAATCTTGCAGAAGATACCTACGCTTTAAAGCAGGCTACACACACTATCAGTTCTCTGCACTGCCCTTTGGCTCATCTACTGCGCCCAGGGTATTCACAAAGTGCCTAGCTTCAGTTATTGTATTTTGCAGGCAAAGAAATATTCAAATATACCCATACCTGGACGATTGTCTAATTCAGGCAGAAAGCCAGGACATGCTTTTGAATCATCTGGCCTTTGTACAAAGGGTTCTAACTTGTCTGGGGTACACCATAAAAGAAAAGAAATCACACATGGTACCCTGTCAACAAATTATATTTCTGGGAGCAAGCTTGAATACAACTTCCCAGATGGCTTATCTCACGCCAGAGAAACAAATTAATTTGACAACCTACTTCAAACAAGTGGCCACAAAAACCCTGCTGTCTGCAAGAAAAATGCTGCAAGCCTTTGGGGTTCATAGCCCCTTGCATTCTTTTAATTCCATATGCAAGACTGCATATGAGGAAACTACAGTGGTATCTAAAAAGCCTATGGTGTCAACATTCTCAGGATCTAGAAGCAATGATTCCTATCCTACCTTGCCTACGCCTAGAGTTCCTTTGGTGGGCAGAGGCCTGCCACCAAAATAAGAGACTGCCTTTCACACCACCCCCAGCCACCCAAACCCTAACAACAGACGCATCAGACTATGCATGGGGGGCTAACCTGGCAGGGAAGTGCATTCAGGGCAAATGGAACCCAAGTCAAATGCACCTGCATATCAATCAAAAAGAAATGTTAGCTGTATAAAATGCTCTGACAGCTTTCAAGGACCACATTCTTCCAAGACAACTAATGGTAAAGATGGACAACGCCACTGTTATGTGGTACATAAACAAGTGGGGGGCTACACATTTTTACCCCCTCTGCAGACTAGCCATGGCATCGTAAAACACAGCCTTGAGCTACCAAGTGCACCTGCAAGCTCATTTCCTGCCAGGAAGATTAAATACACTGGCAGACGGACTAAGCAGAAACCTCATGGACCCACACGAGTGGAAACTGGAACCAAGGATTTTCAACATGTTGACAAGCAAATGGGGAAGCCCAGATAAAGACCTGTTTGCCTCTCCCCAGAACTGCCAATTGGACAAATTTTGCACAAGGACTCCCCACAAACAAGCCTGGAAAGTGGATGCTCTGTCCTTCAGCTGGAAAAGCCTATCAGTCTGTGCCTTCACCCGTCTGTCTCTGCTCTCCAAAGTACTTCTAAAAATCAAACAGGACAATCCAAGGATGATTTTGATTGCTCCAGGCTGGCCACGCCAAAACTGGTACCCCCTCCTGTGCAGTGTGTCACGGTTATCCCCATGGCACCTGCCTCAGACTCCTTCCCTGTTGTCTCAGCAGGAGAACCAGATTCTACACCCTCAGCTTCTAACACTGAACCTTGCAGCCTGGCTAATTACATAATCTCTCCTTTATCATCCCTCAGTAAACCTGTGATGGATATCATTTTAGAGGCAAGGAGGCCTAGTACTACAAAATCTTATGCTGAAAAATGGAAAAGATTCTATGCCTGGTACCAATCTCAAGGGATGAACACAGCAGCACCCAATTTACCTCAGATTTTACAATACTTAACTGAGATGCTTCACACGGGCCTGTCTTTTTCCTCCATTAAAATCCACGCCTCAGCCATTTCAACTCATTATAACACAGAACCTCCCCTCTTCTCTCATCCACTGCTCAAGCAGTTCCTCAGATGGGCCAAAAATTTGAGACCACCCAGGAGAGCTCCAACCCCAGCGTGGCACCTTAACTTTGTTTTGGAGAAACTCACTCTACCTCCTTTCGAGCCAGCTGCTACTGCAGACTTAAAATTTCTTTCTTGGAAAACAACTTTCCTTTTAGCAATCACTTCAGCTAGAAGGGTATCAGAATTACAGGTCCTTATGGCAGTTGAGCCTTTCATCATCTTTCATGCGGACAGGGTGTCCCTCAGAACCAATCCATCCTTCATGCCCAAGGTGGCATCCAGTGTGGCTCTTAATCAGTCCATTCATGTGTCAACCTTCTTTCCCAATCCACAGAACAAAGGGGAATGGATACTGCATACCTTAGATGTATACAGACAGCTTAGATTTTACTTGGACAGGACTAAACCTCAAAGGAAATCTGAACAACTGCTAGTGGCATTTGCTGCAGGGGCAGAGGGGAAGGCTATTTCAAAGTAAACCATTCCTAAATGGGTAGGCCATTGCATTCATTTCTGCTATAAGCACCATGGAAAACCTATCCCCCAGAGGATCAGACCTCACTCCACCAAGGCTGCATCTACCTCTACAGCCTTTCTCAGAGGCGTACCTACCAGGGACATCCTAGAAGCTGCTACCTGGAGTTCAGTACATACTTTCACCAAGCATTATCATTTGCCAATTTTCTCTAAATCGAGAGCTGGCTTTGCTACTGCAGTCTTGCAGGGTCTTATAGCTGGTCCTAATGCTATCTAAATTCCTCCTCCCAACCATAGCTTTGGGAATCTACCCAAATGTAATGACTGCAACAGTGAAACACGAAGAACATAGTACAGCTGTGTACACTTACCGTAAATGCAGATGTTCGAGTGTATTCACTATTGCAGTCCTGGTTACTCTCGCTCCAGCCCCCTAACTTCTTTTGGCTATACTCTACTTTCCATTATTATGCTTAAAAGCCTTTTTGGTTTATTTGCTTTTTTGCTGGAGGTATATCATTGTACTTTTATATTTAATTGCTTCCCATTAGGGGGGCACCTGACATCTGGGGCAAGAAAGCATCAGCTGCATGATGTCCTTCAAGAATGCAACTGCAGTCATAACATGTGGGTTGTCCTGCCTCAGGCAGCCCTCGGTCGGCCGGATTCCAAAGTCTGGGTCCGACGTCGGCTGATGTCGCATTTCTCTCCGACGTCAGAGCGGCTGGTGTATATAAGCATCAGCCGATGCCATTTTCTCCAGTCTTTCTTGCCGCGCGGTGCCCGAAGCAGAAGCAGTTCGCAAGTGCCGGTCGGTCAGCTCCTGTATTCTACGATACCGAAGTCATCAAAAAAGCTAAGTACCCCGTTGGGGACCTTTTCTTGCCTCAGCCGATGTCAGAAATTACTGAAAAAGTTAACAATTGTCTTTTTTGTGGTAAACAAATACCTCATAAGGATTTCCATTCTTACTGCCTCCCTTGCCTGGGCCCAGACCACGACGTCTCGGCCTGTGTAGCCTGTGCTCGCTTCAACAAGCGCACTCTCAGGTGCCGGGCGGAGTTCGCTGAAGATTTTTTCGATGATAAATTTGCTTACACCATGCCGTCGGATCTTCCGACATCGCAAACTCCCAAAAAGCGAAAAGACCGGGACCGACATCCTCGGCCCGCGTCTACCACCGACTCCACGCCAAAACCTAGCGCGAGTGCTCCGGTTCCCTCTGAGATGGTCTCTCCACCGCTCCGAACCGAAGACACCGCATTACCGACGACTCCGATTCCAGACATTACTCCGACGCCAGTTATAGACTTTCCTCCGGATACCGAAACCGAGGAAATGCCCGAGACCATTGCTGTAGACAAGGTCACTCCTGCACGTGGAGCTGCCAGGCCTCCTATGGCCATGTCTATTAAGGCCTACACTAGGGCTAAGGCAGCCAGCAAAACTAAGCATATTACTTCCAAATCCTTACCTCAGCCGACTCTGGAGACACAAATTATGTCCATGGCTGCTGATTTAATTTCCATGATTAGAGGTTCACAGGCCCATCCTGAGAGGGCATCCCAGCCTCCTCCTGATAAAAGGCCCCGGGTTGAACCCTCTGACCCTTCTCCTTCAGATGAAGACTCTGAGGGCTCTGTCCACTCTGATAGCCAGGAAGAGCTCTTCCAGACCTATGAGGACTCTGATGCAGAAGATTCCATACCTTCGGCCTCCCCTCCTGAGGATATTTCTTTTGGGGAAGTTCTGCACACCATGAGGGAACATTTCAAGTGGCAGGGTCAGGAATATTCTGATTCTAGGAAACGCCTTAGGACTTTCCTTAAGAAGCCTCAGCACAGGCCCTTAGCTATTCCTCCTGTACTTGATGTTCTGGATGATTTGTATTCTGATTCTAGTGCTACCCCTGATTCTCTTCCTCCTGCTCCAGCCAAGCCAGACAGGTATTACAGGGTCCCAGAAACTCATTCCCATTTATGCAGGGCCCATACTGCTGATTTGGAAACTATTTCACAGGGGCCTAAAGGAGTTTCAGCCTCCACCTCAAAAAATCCTCTGCCCTCCAACAGGGAAGCAAGGTCATTAGAGAGATGGGGTAAAAAGGTTTACACATCCACTACCTTATCTATGAGAGCTTTAAATTGCCTTTTTCATATGTTCCAATATCAGGATTATCTCTTAGAAGATTTACAAAAAACATTAGCTTCTCCTGATCCTTTAGACAGGAAGACTTTGCAGGAAGCTGTACATAACACTCAGCAAGTAAGCAATCACTTCCTGCAGTGTGGATATGATGCACTGGAAGCTTCATGTAGGGCAGCTATGACAGGGGCAGTGATGCGTAGACATGCTTGGTTAAAAGATCAACCTCTACCAGATCATGTAAAAGCAAAACTTCTGGATGCACCTTTGGAAAAGAACAAGCTTTTTGGTGCAAATGCTAAGGATGTGTTAAAGACCATCGAAGAAAAAGCAAAATCAGTTCAAACTGTGAAGGATTTCCTCCAGGTTCAACCCCCCAGATTCAGTAGGAATTGGCCTTCAAAAAACTGGTCCTTTCCTAATCCAGAAAAGTTTCAAAGGGGTAAGAACAGACGTGGCCGAGGAAGAGGCCAATACAGAGACCCTTACAGGGGACGACAATGGCAGTCAGGAAACCAAAGAAGTGACGCAGGGGTTTCACCTGCCCAACAACCACAAACTCAATGACTTTCCTCTACTACCGCCTACCAGGGAACAACTAGAAGCTCCCTTGGGCGGGAAATTATCTCTGTTTGCAGAAAACTGGCACAGACTGACAAAGGATAAATGGATTTTGGACATTATAGACCGAGGGTACAGGTTTCATTTTCATACTTTACCAAGAAAACAAGGCATGCCAAATCTACCACAACATCAAAGGGCAAAGGCTATCAAGCAAATCACTCTGCTGACTCGAATGAAATCAATAGAAAGAGTTCCACAACAAGAACAAGGGTTTTACTCAAGACTTTTCCTTGTTCCAAGAAAAGAATCTCAATGGAGACCAATACTGGACTTGTCCGCATTAAACACCTTTCTCATAGTACCAAAGTTCAAAATGCTGACTCTACAGCAACTCCTTCCCATGCTGGGCAAGGAGTCGTGGCTGATTACTCTGGACCTCAAGGAGGCATACCTGCATGTCCCTATCAGACACAGCTGCAGAAGATACCTCAGATTTCTTGCAGGGCCAGAGCATTATCAATTCTCAGCATTGCCATTTGGCTTATCTACTGCACCCAGAGTGTTTACAAAATGCCTGGCTTCAGTAATTGCTCATTGCAGGCTCCAGGGTATACAAATTTACCTGTAACTGGACGACTGCCTCATACAAGCGGACGACAAATTGATGTTGACAAAAAACCTGGATTATGTCATACGATTACTTCAAGCTCTGGGATACACAGTCAACTTCCAAAAGTCAAGACTGCAGCCATCCCAGCAAATAATCTTCTTAGGAGCCAAACTAGACACAGCCTCTCAGATGGCTTACCTGACAGAAGACAAGCAAGAGAAGTTAACTCAATACTTCAAAGGTTTAGCAAAACTCACCCAGATGACTGCAAGGAGATTCCTACAGGCCCTGGGTTACATGGCATCCTGCATTCTACTGGTTCCATTAGCAAAACTACACATGAGAAAGCTTCAATGGTACCTAAAAAGCATTTGGTCTCAACAAAGCAACAACTTGGAGACAATCATACCACTCATTCCATGCCTACAAAAGGAATTCCTATGGTGGGCCTCGGTGAGCCAGGAAAACACAGGTATGTCATTCAAAAAACCACAGATAACACAGATCATGACTACAGACGCCTCAGACCTTGGATGGGGGGGCGCACATGGAAGGCAGGTGTATACAAGGACAATGGTCTCCAAAGGAAACACATCTGCATATAAACCAAAAGGAAATGCTGGCAGTAATGCATGCTATCGAGGCTTTTCAAAACCAACTCCAGCAAGGCCACTTAATGATACGGACAGACAACACCACTGTGATGTGGTACATAAACAAGCAGGGGGGCACCCACTCTTACCCCCTTTGCAGACTGACAATGCAGCTTTGGGAGAAATCACTGAGTCTAAACATCCAGTTACAATCCCAGTTTGTTCCAGGAAAAGACAATGTGTTGGCGGACAGCCTAAGCAGGAATTTCATAGATCCACATGAGTGGAGGTTACATCCAAAGGCTTTCAGACAACTCACTTTGACATGGGGCAAGCCAGAAGTGGACCTATTTGCCTCTCACCTCAATCATCTTCTACCAAAATTTTGCACAAGGACATACCATCCAAAGGCTTGGAAAATAGATGCCCTTTCATTCAACTGGAACTCCCTAGCAATCTATGCATTCCCACCTCTGCCACTGATGACCTCAGTATTACTAAAGATCAAAGCAGAGAAGCCCAAGGGAATCATAATAGCTCCGGATTGGCCAAGACAACACTGGTACCCACTACTACGGAGCATATGTCACACCAGGAGGTGGGCACTCCCTCAGTGGCCTCTACTTTTGACTCAACACAATTTCGAAACACTGCATCCAAACCTTCAGACACTGCAGCTAACAGCCTGGGAGATCCCATAAATAACTTCAGCTTATCTCTCTCCAAGGAAGTTCAGCGGATACTAACAGAGGCCCGAAGACCATCCACCAGAAAGGTCTACTTAGCAAAGTGGAAAAGATTCAGCAATTGGAATACCAGCAAAGGACATGATGCATCATTACTGAACATCCCACTTATCTTGGAATATTTGGCAGATATGTTACAGAGCGCCTCTCATATTCTTCAATAAAGATACATGCATCTGCTATTTCAGCTAGATACAACACTGATCCTCCTGTTTTCTCTCACCCTTACTAAGACAATTCCTCAGGGAATCAAGAACATTAAGCCACCAAGAAAGGCCCCAGTGCCAGCCTGGGACCTCAATTTTGTCTTAGAAAAACTGACTTTACCTCCTTTTGAGCCAGCAGCTTCAGTTGACTTGCAATTTCTCTCATGGAAAACAGCTTTCCTGTTGGCAATTACCTCAGCAAGAAGGGTTTGAGCTACAGGCCTAATGGCAATACCACCCTTTATTATTTTCCACAGAGACAGGGTTTCATTAAGGACCAACCCTACCTTTATGCCAAAGGTGGTATCTAGGGTTTCTCTAAATCAAGCCATTCATCTGCCTGCTTTCTTCCCCAATCCTGAGAATAAGGGGGAAAGACTTTTGCATACCTTGGACATTCATAGACAACTTCGATACTACCTGGACAGAACCAAGGCCAGTAGGAAGTCTGAACAGCTTTTGTAGCTTACGCCCTGCAGTCCAAGGAAAAGCAATTTCAAAACAGACTATTTCTAAATGGATTGGACATTGCATCAGATTATGTTATTCCTTTCATGGAAAGACTGTTCCAGCCTATTTCAGACCACATTCCACCAGAGCTACAGCCACCTCTACAGCATTTTTAAGAGGGGTGCCTACAAAGGACATTCTAGAAGCTGCTACATGGAGCTCCGTGCATACATTCTCCAAACACTACAATCTCCCTCTATATTCCAAATCCAGAGCAGGCTTTGCTTCGGCAGTCCTGCAGGGTTTGATTGCCACACCATCTCTTTCCTAGAGCATACCTCCTCCCCCAGCTAAGCTATGGTACTCTACCCACATGTTATGACTGCAGTTGCATTCTTGAAGGACATAATACAGTTTTGTACCTACCATAAATGTAGATGTCCGATAGACATGCAACTGCAGTCGGGTTTTCCCTCCCTCCATACCCCTCTATGCCTAGGGTCCACTCCTATCCCCTTACTCTTAGCTGGGGATATCTGTTATGGTGTATTTGTTTTATTGCTCATGTATTTGTTTGGAATCCTGTTTTTGTCTTCCAATTTGATTACAGCCTTCCTTGGAGGGCACCTGGCATCTGGGGCAAGAAACACTGAAGAAAATGGCGTCGGCTGATGCTTATATACTCCAGCCGCTCTGACGTCGGAGAGAAATGCGACATCAGCCGACGTCGGACCCAGACTTTGGAATCCGGCCGACCGAGGGCTGCCTGAGGCAGGACAACCCACATGTTATGACTGCAGTTGCATGTCTATCGGACATCTACATTTATGGTAGGTACAAAACTGTACTTTTTATACCCCTGACATCATGGAAGAAGGGACAGCAACCGACGCAGGACCCAAGACTTTGTTAATCTGGCCAACTTGAGGGTACCTGCAAGCAGATGCCCCAAATGTAATGACTGCAACAGTGAATACACTTGAACATCTACATTTATGGTAAGTGTACACAACTGTACTTTTCCACACCACTTCTTCTTCCTCTCTTTTCAGCTTTTTCCCGTTAGGGTCACCACAGCAGAACAACAGTCCGCAGGACAATTGGCAGTGGAGTTTTTTTTACTGTGTTGAGTTGCCAGCCCGGCTCCCAACCTTCCACAGAAGGCATACACACTCGCACCTAGGGCCAGTTTAGAGTGTAAAATCCACCTACAAGCATGTCTTTGGAATCTTGGAGGAAACCGGAGCACCCAGAGGAAACCCATGCAACTGCAGGGAGAACATGCAGACTTCGCACAGAAGACAACCCAGTCGAGACTGGAGAACCTTTTGCTGTGAGCTGGCCACGCTAACCGGTTCAACATTGTGGCCACCCAGTTTTCCATACTGCTTAGCCTTTGAAATTTGGATTATTTATGAAACTGAAATCTGTGAAATGTCAGTACATTTGAACACCTTAATTAAATAATTCAATGTTTGTGTAATAGGTAATGTGAAATTCAGATCCTTAACTGTGGTTGGCTGATCGTGTGATAAGTAAATTGCTCAGCTGTAAAACTCTGTTTTATTTCTTCCTGTTAGGTTTTGGTGGTGGTATTTCATTATTATACAATGACTGGTTATTAACATTTAAAAACAAGCATGCTGATTGGTCAGCCCAACCAGCGGGCCCATTGTAAGTCATGCATATACCAATAGAAAAAGTCCGGTCGCCTGGACTTTCTTCTTTTAATATATGTTATGGAAGTTTGAGTTTTCTTTCATTAAAACAAAAAAAAGGTAAACTTAACAATCCAGAGACTTCAAAAGAATGAGCGAGACGGGACAGAGAAAATACAAGGATAATCAGGTACTTTATGCAAAATTAGAGAAACATACTTGATTATCCTTATATTTTCTCTGTCCATTTTCTCTCGTATGTTTAAAATCTCCAGGTTTCAATTTTTTTTTTAATTATTAAAAACAAAAAGCAACGGAGGTCTTCCTTTTTCTCTCGTACATTTAAAGTCTCCTGGTTTCAATTTTTTTTTATTATTAAAAACAAAAAGCAGTGGAGGTCTTCCTTTCTCCATTGCTCCTTTCCATAGCACTGTTGTACTTCATAAGCATGGGAACGCCATACGGTACATCAAGAAAGCCCTATGATACTGTGGAAGAATGTGGAACAGCACCACAGCACCATTATTCAAGGACATTTATTTAAGAAAAGTAAGTAGCTTTTTTTGACTTAAATAATGTCATTGTATAATAGCAGTAGCTCATGGGTGGGTGTTGGTAATGCTGATCTACTCACAACTGGCTTTACCCTCATGACCAAACCACACTATCCATGGGTAAATCCAGCATTATCCGCACCCAGCCATAGGTCATTGCTATATTACATTGTTGTAAATACTTTCCTGAAGACTGATTACTTCTCCAACAAACTCCGTATTAAAAATGACTTTATTATTCCTTTGGATGTGTAATGGTTGTGAATAAATCATGTCAGTAGCACACCAGATGTCCTTCAAGGATGCATCTGCAGTCCTAACATATGGGTTGTCCTGCCTCAGGCAGCCCTTCGGTCGGCCGGATTCCAAAGTCTGGGTCTGGCCTCGGCTGATGTCGCACTTCACCCGACGTCATAGCTGCTGGGGTATAAAGGCATCAGCCGGCGCCATTTTCCTCAGTCTTTCTTGCCGCGCGGTGCCCAAAGCAGAAGCTGTTCGCAAGTGCCAGTCGGTCAGATCCAGAGATTTCTACTACCGAAGACTTCTAAAAAAGCTAAGTACCCCGTTGGGGACTCTTTCTTGCCTCAGCCGATGTCAGACAAAGTAAATAATTGTTGAACTTGTGGGAAACAAATACCTCATAAGGATTTCCACTCTTACTGCCTTCCTTGCTTAGGCCCAGACCACGACGTTTCAGCTTGTCTAGCCTGTGCTTCCTTCAACCGACGGATGCTTAGACGTCGGTCGGAGTTTGCAGAGGAGTTTTTTGGTCCCGCTTTTGTATATAAAATGCCGTCGGAGACTCCGACTACACAATTAGCTAAAAAGCGCAAGGAAAAGGACCGACACTCGCGGTCCACGGTTTCGGCTGAAACCACGGTTAGGCCAACCGCGAGTGTCTCGGTTTCGGCTGAAACCGAGTCCTCGGTTCTTCCTTCAGCCGAAAGCATGCCTCCGATAACCGAGGCCTCACAGAGCATGGCTGAATCTGCTACTGATATTACTGCTACAGAAGCAGGCACCCAGGATTTGTCAGACACTATTCCTTTAGACATTTCTACCCCTGCATGTGGGGCTGCTAGACCCCCTGCTTCTATGTCTATCAAGGCCTTTTCCAGGGCTAAAGCAGCTAAATCTTCTAAGGCCTTACCTGCAAAGGCTCCCTCACACAGGCCTACCTCTAGTTCCCAGATAATGGACTTTACAAACAATAGACAAGGGCTACAGGTTTCACTTCCACACTCTACCAAAAAAGAGAGGAATGCCAAACCTTCCACCAAGCCAAAAAACAGAGGCTCAAAGACAAATCAACAACTTACTAAGGATGAGAGCTATAGAAAAGGTACCATCTATGGAACAATGCCAAGGATTTTACTCCAGGCTTTTCCTTGTACCAAGAAAAGAAAATCAATGGAGACCTATTCTCGACTTGTCCGCACTGAACACATACCTCATTGTTCCAAAATTCAAAATGCTGACCCTCCAGCAACTTCTTCCCATGCTGGGCAAGGAGTCTTGGCTGGTGACTCTAGATCTCAAGGAGGCATACCTGCACGTCCCTATATGACCAGATTGCAGAAGACACCTCAGATTTCTTGCAGGATCAGAGCATTATCAATTCTCAGCATTGCCCTTTGGCTTATCTTCTGCGCCCAGAGTATTCACGAAATGCCTGGCATCAGTAATTGCTCATTGCAGGCTTCAGGGAATTCAAATTTACCCGTACCTGGACGACTGCCTAATACAAGCGGACAACAAGACAAAATTAACAGAAGATTTGGAAAATGTCATACAACTGTTGCAAGCCTTGGGATACACAGTCAACATTCAAAAGTCAAGACTTGTACCATCCCAAAGAATAACATTTTTGGGTGCAGATCTGGATACAACAGCTCAGATGGCTTTTCTCACAGAAGAAAAACAAAAGCAACTACCAGTTTACTTCATGACATTAACAACACAAACTCAGCTTACTGCAAGGAAAGTCCTGCAAGCCCTGGGTTACATGGCATCCTGCATAATATTGATCCCGCATGCCAGGCTGCATATGAGAAAGTTGCAATGGTACCTAAGGAATGTATGGTCTCAACACAAGCACAGTCTAGAAGCCCAGATTCCAATAATTCCATGCCTGAAAAAGAATTCCTGTGTGTGGGTGTTTGGAGAGAAGGGGATGGGACAGTGCCTGGATGCCAGTATAAGTGAACAGCATGGAACTGCACATGGTAGATCATGCACCTTTGACATAATGAAGAACAGTAGCAATAAACAGCCACCGTAATCATTTCAGATATTTCTACACTTTTGTTTTTCTAGTTACAAAGAACTCCCAGCTTAAAACATGATTTAGGTTCATAGGTGTGTACTATGCTAATGGCCCTGGAGCCTTTACAAGCCTAGCCTATAGGATTACCCTGGCATCGTGCCACCCGTCCTTAGTTCACAGTGCCTTTGTCGAGTAGAGCCACTGGAGTCATCCCTGGGGTGAATTTTCTATTTCCCATCCACTCATCAAGATTTCTCTTGATTTCATTCCACTTTTGTAGTTAAGCAATAGTGGTATGTGAGTTGTGCATTTTGTTCATTTTTGCTTCTGCAGACCACAAGGGCAAAAAACTAGGCTGGTTGTATGAATTAAATATTTTGATTATTTGTTGAGTATTACTTTTGGATATATTTAATATTTTTGTTTCTGTAATATGTTATGTCTAAATTAGTAATCTTCCTGTTTTAAACTGCCTGATATGTTTGAGTCACTTGGATTTACATTCCTTAAATGTGTCATGTTTGTAATTCTGTTTTCACAGCTGCTTAAGAGGCATATTGCTTTATGTAAGTCAGCAGAGATATTCTTTTAAGCCATAAGAAGGTAAATTGTCTTTTCAAGACTGTTTTCTCACTGCCTGCTTCAATTTCTACTGCAGCTTTTAACTTTTTATATACATTTAAACATAATGCATAGTGTTTAAGATTGTTCAGCCACTTCCTGTCATAGTTTTTAAGGATTCCTTCTCTTTTTTCTGAATGTGTTCATGTTTTTGTTTTGTTTTGTTTAGCAGTGCAGAGCGATGTGGTATTTTTAAGACTTCTGTAGTTTGCTCCTTTAGTCAATGTTCCATTCTTTGTTGTGCAGCAGAAATTACTTCAGCACTTTCCATTTATAGGATGTGTTTTGCAAACAAAGGTTGATACCATAGATGTTATTTAAATATTTCCTGTGACACACTGACTGTCTTTGTGGGTGGGGTGATTTGTAGAAAGCTCTACGTCCGTATTAAGATTAAATTTGTCAGAAAAGCTGGGCCTTGTCCAGCTCGCTGGTAGCAAACGTAAGATCTGATGATGTCTTTTCTATCAGTTCCTCAATAGATGGGTCTCGTATCCAATGTCAGAATAGGCAACTTGGCACTTCCAGGCTTTGTATCTGGTGCTCAGGCTCCTCCCCTACCTATAATCCCTTTAAATAGAGCAAGTTACCTCATATCTTGTTTGCTGCTTGAAGAGCTACAACTGATCTTTGTGCCCCGGAAAACTTTGAGGAACATCTTTCAACTGTATCTTTTGATAAGTTACTATATTCCCTTTTTTATATATGTGTATATGTGTGTGTTTGAGAAAACATATATATATATATATATATATATATATATATATGTATGTATGTATTACAGATACACACACACACACACATACATATGCAAATATATCGAGAGAGAGCTTTTTCTATATAAATCTTTTTCCCTCCCCTTCGTATCATTATAGCAGTATTTTGTAAAATTAAAAAAAAGAAGTCTTTAACTTTATCATTGTATAAAATGTTTTTCCAGATACTTTAATCTCTCTCTTTCACTCTTTCAGTATCTTCTGCACAAAATGTCAAACAAGGTGGTCGGACTTTAAAAAGTGAGTTGCTTGTCCTCACAAGCTTCCTAATTCCAACACACACGAGAAGTGCATCTAATGTCTGTGGCCTTTTTACCTTGAGGTAGCTTGCGCTATTTGTGAAGACCTCGAGCAGAAGGCTTTGTAAGGATATGTACGCTCATCTTGAAAGGTCTCCTATAGCCAACCCCAGGAGATAAACTTTAAGCATCAGGGAATTCAGCGCCTGCTGCTACTACTCCTTTCTCCTTTTCCTCTTGTAAGAGGGATGATAAAAAAAGAAAGATGTAGAGAAACAGGAAAGGACAATCCAATGTCCCTCAAAAGAGATCTCTGGACCTGACAGCTTCATTGGTTCCAGCCCCACTGCAGAGATGCTTAAACCATCAGAGACCTAGATTTTTTTGGATTTTGGCTACACCACCCAGTTTTTCACCAGAACCTGTGACTCCCTGGCTCCATTCTCCAATTCTGCAGGATAGACAAAAATATCCATCAGGCCTCCTTCCTTCGCTTCTTTAAAGTTAGCTAGTTCCACTTGGAGCCTCACAGAAGTGGACATAATCTGGGAGACATGTTTCTCCTTCTCATTCATTGATAACATTTTCTTCAATCCATCCTGTAGCTTCAGAGGTCCTGAATCCATCTGTAACCCAAGGGAGGTCTGTATCGGAGCCATAGTTGCATTTCTTCTGGACTCTTGAGTTCTCTGACAAAGTGTGCTCTGGAGTAGTCTGAGCCATCAGAGTCTCAGAACTTGACTGTCAGTGCCAGCTCCAATAGGTTGGGATCAGATTCAAAGTCTTCAGATTCCTCTCTCTCCTTAGGAGCATTGGCTCTTGATTGTACCCAAGTCAGATGGCTTCCAGGTTTGACTCATCTTCAGGAATTTTGGTTCCAGAAGCAGGGCTTCTCTGATCCATCTCAAACTTGACATTCAAGACTTGAGAAAGCTCTAGCCTTTCTGAACCATATCCTACCCATCCCCATAGGATCCGCCAGGGTCCGAAGCCTGCTCTGTCTGTCCTGTTGAGGCAGCCAGTTTCAGAAAGCTTTGAGTGTGTTCTTCAAAGAGAATTCATCTCTGTTTCCGAGTCCTCTCTGGAGCAACTCACAGCAAAGGTTCACTGGAAATAGAAGTTCAAGAGGAGACACTTGGATTTTCCTGAAGAACCTCTTACCAGTGACATTGACTTAGATGAAAGAGAGTATCCCCTAGATGCCAAAAGGAAAAATAGGAATCTATGGCCAATTTTGGAACTAAGTTGATTAAACATATTTGTAAAACAAAGTTTTAGGTGGTCACAGTTCAGTCCATTTTTTCCATTACTAAGGAAGGATGATTGAATATGCAGAATAGATCTTCAGGATCCCCTAATACCATATAAAGATAGACAGTTAATTCAGAAAGTATCTTCACTTCTGGCTGGGAGCCAGTCACTTCCAATTTAGAGTATGGCCCTATGGACTCACCCTCAGCCCTCTGGTTGTCCCCCAGATGAATGGTATTAGTAGCATCTCATTTATGACTGCAGCGTTTCTGAGTATTCCCATGTCTGGATGACTGCATCATCACTGCCCCTACCTGGAATCAGCTCATTCAAGTCAAGGGCTCCTTGCTCCAGTTCTGTGCAGACTTGGGAATCACAGTGAACTTAGTCCAACTTACACCCAGTTCAGACTGTGGAATTTATTGGAGCTTCCTCCTTCAGTAATTTCATCTCTTCACCAGCAAGCCCTAGAACTTGTATCATAATGGAAGGCACCTGCAGAATTAGTCCTTCATGTTTTAGGTTCCATGGTACCTTCAGTCATGTTAGTTTTTATGGCCAGATTTTGTGTGTGTGTTCTTCATTGAACCCTAGTAGTTCAGTCGTCAATCAGAATGCAACCTTTGTCATATTCAGTGAGCCTAACATCTGCAGGGCACACATCTAGTGTTGGCTAGAATCTCCTTTTGTTTTACAGGGATGTCAATTCATTCTGCCCTTTCCCCACGTCCTAGTGGCCACGGACACTTCTCAGCTAAGGTGGCAGTATGGCTGGGAAAAATGGCACAAGGCAAGTAGTCTGAGAGAGAGGCCAGTCTTCACATCATTTTAGAGTTGCAGCAGTCCTGCTAACATTTTACGTTTTTCAGGATCCTATCCCCTTAGGTATGATTTCCATTCAGATGGACAACATGGCAGTCATCTGTTATTTCAACAAACTGTCTGTTCTCCATCTAGAGTTCCAAGCCAGGTCTGTTCTTCTTTTCTGCGCCCCTCAACACTTAAGCTGATCTGTAAAACAGATTTGTTGCAATCTCCCGATGCTGCTACCTCAGGATCAAAGTAATCCCATTTCTGTGCCCTATCAACTCCCAAGTTGAGGAACAAAAAGGGAGTGGTGGGTGGGGAGCTAATCTTTCTACTTTTAAAACTGTAGCAGGCCACTTGCTGTGTAGACCACACATGAAGCTCTGCAGTCCTGACCACAAAAGCAGTATCAGAATTCATTCCTTTATTGGCATTCAGAAATGTCGAAACTGCACTACTGATTGATCAGCATCTCCTGATCTCGCCCCCAACACCTTGCTGCGAGTTTGTCTGCTCCTTTCGCCCAACCCTAGTTGCACCTCTGTATGCTTCTGCCTGTTAGCTAATTTTCAATGATTAACTGGGGTAAATAAAAGATCAAGAAGCACATACCCAGCTGCTTGCTAAATTCAGGAGTTTAAAAAAAATCCAGACTAATTTCAGGTATAAACCATATGTAGCCCTTTATTGTATTTTATTATTTAGTTGGATATTGCTAGTATAGTTTTTGTCATAGAAGTTGACTTAAATTCCTTTGAATTCTTTCCTACTGACTTTGTGTAATTTTTTTCCTTTGCAGTATTTTATTCAATTAAAGCTGAATATGGATTCCTTAAATGAGTATGCAAGTAACAATTTGCTAATGCAGACGTATCTTGTACAGTGTAATAAATGCTATGCATATTTAAAGGTAACAGCTAATAACACTGGTGATCTTTGTTCCTTGTGTCAAAAGTTGGATGATTTGCTTACCATTGATAGAAGCAAATCTCGACTTGATGATGATTGTACATGTCCAATTGGTATGGCTTGGAGAACTGTTGTATCATATATTAACGACTGGACTGATGAACTAAATAATGTTAAGCATAGAACAAATAGAACAGATTTAGGAAATAATGCATTTATTTTCTGCAAAGAACATTCAACTCCTATGAAACATGATGAGGCCCCCGAGAACTATGGAATTGTGTATGCAAGTACACCGGTTTGTTTAGAAGGAAACAAAAAAAGAAAGGAAGGAAGTTCTCAACAAATAAGGAAGTAAAAGAAATTGACCAATGACTAAAGAAAAGAGAATACGTAGTAAAAAGGATTCTGCTTTGTTATGTAACACACTGGTGACAGGGAATGAAGATATCTGTCTGTCAGAAAACCCTCAGTCTACAGAAAAAGGCATCACCTTTCCAATGGAAAAGGTAGAAAAAAAGAGTCAAGGGGCAGGTGAAAAGGAAGAAATCAAAACTGAACGTGGAAAGATTGAAGAACATTACTGTAAGAAAAAAGAAGAGAAAGACAGATGTTGACTACATGGCTCAAGCTGTGGATTTACACTGCCATCTGGATCAGAATTTAATATGGAATGAAAACAGTGGAATTAATAAGACTAATAGTGATGAAGATCTATCCTTCGTAACAATTGATAGAGCAGAAATTACTGTACTTAGAAACTGAAGATTGTTCAGAAATGGTCAGCAAAGATATTCTTGTAACTGGAGATTCAGTTATTGGAGGAACTGATACTTATATTTGCAAAGATGATAATGAACATCGAGTAGTGTTAAGCTTGCCAGGAGCAAAAATAGAAGATGTGAAGCAAGCCTTGGAACGCCTTAATGTAATGAAGTATGGATCTGTTTTTATTCATGTTGGTACAAATGATGTCACCAACAAAGATTCTCTGACTGTTAGTCGGGAACCGACAGTCGTCCTAGTTAGTATAGCTTATACTAGTGTTAGGACATATTTTTCACAAATCACCTATGGAAAGGATATTTTTGCAAGTAATATTAGTACAGTATGTGATATAATTAAAAATAATTGGGGCATATTGTTAAATGTGGATGAACTAGAAGGTGTTATAGGGGCTACACCATCTTTTGCCTTTAAAAACAACATGTCATTAAAAAGACAGTTGTGTTACAAGAAGTTAGATGGAGACCACTATGCAAGGTCTGATTGGCTAGGTACCTTTCCGTGTAGAAGGTGTACAGCCTGCCCCTTCATATTTGGAGGGAGGCAGTATATACACCCGACTAGAAAGTTCAGCATTTGTGCACACTTTTATACAGACTGTCATAGTAAGAATGTCATATATTTTGGTCTCTGTACAAAATGCCCAGCCTACTATGTAGGTAAAACTAATTGGCTGCTCAAAGATAGTCCTAGAACATGTAAGGGACATTAAAAATAAAAAGAGAGACAAGTGCGTTAGCGATGCATGTTATAAAGGAGGGAGCCACACACACCTTCAGATTTCTAGTGTTACACATTATACAAGAAAATAAAAAAGGTGGGAGCATGAACAATAAGACCAATGCCTCAGAACAAGAATGGATAATTAGATTTCAGGCTGACAGACCACCTGGACTAAATAGTAAGGTTTCACTGAAATCTTTTCTCAGGAACAGGGCTTTGAAACATTGATTATTATGTTTAGTCACATCTTTTAACATCTATACATATGTTCTATAGTTTTAACACTAACTCTGTAGAGCAAGCTTTTACAGTTTTTTACATACATTTTTAGTCCATTATTTATATGATTTGATTGTTTATATAGTGTATGTCTTTTTAACTTTTATTTTCAAGATACTGTCAACTGATTGGATCTGACACAGATGTATCATTATTTAAACAAGAGCAGCAGTCACTGTAGTATGTCTGAGGAAGCAGAGAGGACTCTGTGAAAGCGCTCACATGTTTATATATTTTTACTATTTTTTATTAAAGTGTTGTTTTGCCATGTGTATTACAACGAGTTGGTGGCTTTTTTTGGTACCTCTGGGAATGTTTGGGGTTATCAAAATTACTAGAGAATCATCAGATAATCTATGTAGAAGATTATATAGGAATGATAAGTGTACTAATTGGTTCTCTAACAGAGTGCTGATGCTTGGAACAGACTACCAAATTACATTAAAGCAAGTACTAGTTTAGATATTTTTAAGAATAACTTGGACATTTGTTATGGGAGCAAGTGTTTTGGCATATTGACAAGCTAGAAGGGCTTTAATGCCCTTGCTTGAAACATATGTATGTATGTAGAAGTAATGGGTATGTGCCCCAAAATGTACATTTCCGAACATGCCCACTTTCAGTCTTAAAACTTTAGTCAAGGGACGAGTGACAGCTAGTCAACAATCTGACATTTCCCTGCAGTGCTTGATAGTGTCCTGATTTAAAGGAAATTGTTACACCTCCAAAGCTGTCTGTTTTCCACAGGTAAAGTTGACTGACAGTTTTAATTTTAATATTCGTGAAGCGCTTACTTGTACTTTGAAGATGTGGAAGCAGTTGTTATAAAGTTTATCACAGTATTAGACATTTCAGATGCAGACTGCAGTGGAGACTGTTGCAGAAGACTGGTGAACTGAAAAGAGAGCTTCTCTTTGTACTGTCAAAATGGACTTAAGAAGTAACAACTGTTAAAATAACTGTACATTCAGGAATAGTAGAAAAATTCTTGAAAAATTACTGCAGGATGTAGATGAATAATGATTCCTGAAAAGATGCAGCTGAGCAATCTTAAGCACTATACATTGTGCTTAAAAGTAAGTGTGTGTGTGTGTGTGTGTGTGTGTGTGTGTGTGTGTGTGTGTATGTATATATATATATATATATATATATATATATATATATATGTGTATATATATATTTATGTGTGTGTATATATATATATATATATATATATATATATATATATATATATATATATATATATATATATATATATATATATATATATATATATATACACGTTGGTGTATAGCTGGAACCAAAACAGGAAATGAGAGAAAAATTCTTGAAAAATAACCCAGCTGTATGGCGCTGTGGGCTAAAGACCTGACTGTAATCAGACAACCCAAGTACAAATAATAGCAGGAGGAGCCATGCTGAAGAGAGTGAGTGGCCTTTGCAGACTCTCACTGAGTGTATGAAGATGGTAGTCCACATCATACCAGCCTGTAAGTGGAGGCTTGCACCTTACCAATGGCCATTGGACTGAAAGCTGTGTGCCTGTAGTTCCCCAGTCAGTGGCAGTAGCCCTTGTGTGTGTGTGTATGGACAATGCAGTACCACTGTGGTGATGTGAGGGCATGGGGGTAGGCCAAAAAATCAACACCCTTATTGATGGGATGCCAGCAAAGGCACAAATGGCTGCTTGTCTGATGTTATCCCCTGCTCACTCTCATCATAAATTGGAAGTACCCAGGATGGGTTGACAAATGGGCTGTGCTGATGGACAGGCAGGTTAGGCATCTCTTCCTCATCTTTTCTTTGGTTTCAGAGGTCTTTATCAAATAGTGTACAGGCAATGGAAGGGAAAGATGATTACTCATCCTTTTTGCCTGTATTTTTAGTGGTTCCCAAAGGATCAGTTTCCGGGCCATTGTTACTCAAATTTCTTCACAAATGATCTTCAGTCCACCATGAAACATGTCAGTAGATGTCTCTGCTCATCACAGCACAGCTAAAACCTTCAGAGCTGCAAGTGACGCAACAATCTTATCTGTTGAAACATAACTAAATAAGGCTGAACTTCTTGATCCCAAGAACACTAAACTAATCTTTTTTACTTGTAAACATTTCCCTGTCCAAAAAAACCCTCTTCACTGTATTCTTAGTCAGTAATACCAAAATAGAGCGAGCAGGTCTTGCATACTAAACTTCTGGCGGTTGTAAGTAGATGACAAAATTAAATTTGGCCATCATGTAGTACAGATAATAAACAAAAACCTGTCAACTTTGCTTGTTGTTCTGTCTTATTGACAGAGCGAGAAAACAGATAGCCACAACCTTCCTATTGTCATCCTTCCTGTATGCCTCCCCAGTACTAGTCTGTCTTCAGACTACATTACTACTCAAAATGGACCAATGCTATAACAGAAGTCACTAAATTTATAGCTAACCATCACTCAAAACCTCACCACTGTCTATCACTAAAATATCTTAATTGGTTAGAGTTCCCACAACATATAACTTTGCTACAACTACTAGTAAACCTCTAGCTTGTATATTAGCCAGATAAATGTCTTGCTCTGCAATCTGTTATCCAACCCTACTCCCCAAATGGAGACCTCAGATATGAGGCCATATCGCTGCTTGTTTGCTGATGTTCATCGTGCATACAGTTGCAGTCATAACAGATGGGTTCTCCTGCCGCCAGGCGGGTCCTCGGTCGGCCGAATTACAAAGTCTAGGTCCGGCGTCGGTTGTCGTCTCTTCCTCCCTGACGTCAGTAAGACAGGGGTATAAAAGAACCAGCCGACGCCATTTTCTTCAGTCTTTCTTGCCGCGCGGTGCCCGAAGCAGAAGCAGTTTGCAAGTGCCGTTCAGCCAGCTCCTGAAATTACGAAAAATTTTGAAACCGAAGTCATCTTTAAAGTTAAGTACCCCGTTAGGGAAACTTTTCTTGCCTCAGACCGATGTCAGACAAAGTTAACAATAGTATTTCATGTGGGAAGCAAATACAGCATAAGGATTTCCATTCCCTCTGTATACCTTGTTTAGGCCCAGACCATGACGTCTCAGGCTGTCGCTTTTGTGCTACTTTCAATAAACGCACTATTAAGCGTCGGGCGGATTTCGCCCAGCATTATTTTGGGAAAGCATTTAATTATACTATGTCGTCAGAGACTCCGACTCCAGTTTTGTCTAAAAAACGCAAAGATAAGGACCGACACACGAGGTCCGCGGCCTCTACCTACACCATGCCAAAGCCCGCTGCCCCTGACTACCGACACTTCATTGGCTGTGTCCCCTGTACCTGAGGTCGCAGATTCCTCAGCCCACACCCCGACTACAGATACCGAAGCCATTCTTGGCGTTGAGCCTCACAGTGTGGACAGGTCTACCTCCACTCAAGGTGTCTTCAGACCTTCCTCTTCTTTTTCCATCAAGGCTTTTACTAAGTCTAAAACAGCCATACACTCTAAGAGACAAGCTTCACAGGGCCCATATCAAGGCCCCATGCCTAAAAAACAGATGCTTAAAATGGCTGAGGATTTAATTACTCTTATCAGGGGTTCTCAACCCCCACCGGACAAAAGGCCCAGAGTGGAGGAAGAATCACCCTCCTCTGATCAGGGCTCCATTATTTCAGAGCACTCTGATGATCAGGAACATTCTTACTCCCCTTTTGAAGACTCTGATGCGGAGGAGTCCATTCCTTCTGTATCCCCCCCAGAGGATTACTCATTCGGGGAAACTTTGCATACCTTTAGGGAACACTTCCACTGGGAAGGCCAAGATTATTCAGATTTCAAGAAAAGGCTTAGGGAATTTCTCTTGCTACCTCAGCACAGACCTCTGGCTATACCTCCTGCCTTGGACATCCTGGATGATGTTTACTCAGAGGCCTGCCTTAACCCGGATTCTCTGCCTCCAGCCCCAGTCAAGCCTAACAGGTATTACAGGGTCCCTGACTCGCACCAATTTCTATGCAAAGGCCATGCTGCTGATCCAGTAACCATCTCACAGGGCCCCAAGGGAATTAAGGCCTCCACTGCTAAAAATCCATTACCTTCCGAGAGAGATTCCAGATCCTTAGAAAGGTGGGGTAAAAAGGTATATACCTCGGCTACCTTAACCATGAGGGCCTTAAACTGTCAGTTCCATATGCTAAAATACCAACAGTTTTTGTTATTGGAATTAAAAAGTAAAATGTCACAACCTGAACAACCAGACTTGAAGGAGTTCCAGGATTTGATGCATAGTGCAGAACAAGTGGGTAAACACACCTTACAATGTGGTTTTGATGCTCTAGAGGCCTCATGTAGAGCTGCTGTTACAGGATCAGTCATACGTAGGCATGCCTGGCTCAGGGAACAAACCTTGACTGATCATGTCAAAGCTAAATTACTAGATGCCCCTCTACAAAAGGATGTATTATTTGGTGCTAATGCTGAGGAGGTATTAAGGAAAATGGAGGAAAAAACTAAATCAATGCAAACTGTGAAGGATTTTTTGCAGGTACAACCACCACATTTCAGTAGAAATTGGCCTTCCAAAAATTGGTCCTTTCTAGCCACAGACAGACCCCAAAGAGGTAGATACAGGCGTCCGAGGGGCAGAGGGCAATCTCAAGGATCGTTTAGAGGCAGACAATGGCAAGCCCCTACACAAAGAGGTGGTGAAGATAGTTCGCAGCCATTCAGAAAGCAAGCTCAATGACTTTCCCCTTTGCATGCCAAGCAAGGCTCAAATGGCAGCCCCCTTAGGAGGAAAGCTGGCGTTATTTTCAAAAAATTGGCATATTGTAACAAAAGACAAATGGACTTCCAAAAATGAGAGGCATGCCAAACCTGCCACACAATCAAAGGGCAGAGGCACAAAGACAAATTTCAGATCTCATGAACATGAAAACTATTCAAGAGGTGCCTACTCACGAACAAGGTCAAGGTTTTTATTCCAGACTATTCCTGGTACCAAGGAAGGGAAAAGATTGGAGACCCATTTTGGACCTATCCATCCTAAACACATTTTTGCTCATACCAAAATTCAAGATGCTCACATTACAGCAGCTTCTTCCCATGCTTGGCAAGGAGTCTTGGCTGGTAACATTGGACCTCAAGGAGGCATACCTGCACGTCCCAATCAGACAAAATTGCAGAAGATACCTCAGATTTCTTGCAGGTTCAATCCACTATCAATTCTCTGCATTGCCCTTTGGCTTATCTACTGCGCCCAGAGTATTCACGAAATGCCTGGCATCAGTAATTGCCTACTGCAGACTTCAAGGGATACAAATATACCCCTATTTGGACGACTGCCTGATCCAAGCGGACAGCAAGCACATACTTCTGAAACATCTGGCTTATGTAATAAGGTTATTGAATTCTCTGGGATACACAGTCAACAAAAAGAAATCGGGGCTAACACCATCTCAGAGAATAATTTTCCTGGGTGCCAACTTGGACACAAACACCCAGATGGCCTGTTTCACACCAGAGAAGCAGGGGCAACTAACTCAATATTTCAGAACACTAGCAAACTTCACTAGGCTGACTGCAAGGAAAATCCTGCAGGCTCTGGGGTTCATGGCATCTTGCATCCTACTAATCCCATGTTCAAAGCTGCATATGAGGAAACTTCAATGGTACCTGAAAAACCTATGGTCTCAACACAGCCACAATTTGGAAACAATAATACCACTAATTCCATGTCTTCAAAAGGAATTTCTGTGGTGGGCTCAAGCATGCCAAACAAACACAGGTCTTCCATTCTGCAAGCCTCAAGCAAATCAAGTCATCACAACAGACGCCTTGGACTATGCCTGGGGGGCGCACATGACAGATCGGTGCATTCAGGGCAAATGGCCCCAAAAAGAAAAGCACCTTCACATCAATCAAAAGGAAATGCTAGCAGTAATAAATGCTATTATAGCTTTCAAGGACCTTCTGCATCCAGGTCAACTATTGATAAGCGGACAACACCACAGTAATTTGGTACATAAACAAACAGGGAGGAACGCACTCATACCCCCTATGCAGGCTGGCCATGTCACTGTGGAACATGGCTCTGTAATTACAAATCGAACTTCAAGCACAGTTCTTGCTAGGCAAGGAAAACATGCTGGCAGACAACCTAAGCAGAAATATGACAGATCCACACGAATGGAAGTTGCATCCTCAAGTTTTTACAGAAATAATCCAAGCATGGGGAAGGCCAGACATAGATTTCTTTGCCTCCCACGAAAATCACCAATTGGCAAAATTCTGCTCAAGGACTTCTCATCCAAAGGCCTGGAGGGTGGACGCCCTCTCTTTCAGTTGGACATCAATGACAGTTTATGCCTTTCCACCTCTTCTTCTGCTGCCCAAAGTACTATTAAAAGCCAGAGCAGACAGACCAAAGATGATTCTCATTGCTCCAGACTGACCCAGACAGCACTGGTACCCACTCCTGAGGAGCCTGACACATTCCCCTCCATGGACACTACCTCTAATGCCTCTTCTTCTGACTCAGCACAGCTACAAAACTCTTCACAGTCAGCTGAAAACACTCAATCTGGCCGCATGGAAGATTCCTTAACATCTCAACAGACCCTAGTCTCCAAGGAGGTGCAGGATGTCATTTTGGAGGCCAGAAGGCCGTCTGCTAGAAAAGCTTAAAAAGGGCCAGGACCCTGGAAAACTGAATTTACCTCAAATATTACAGTATCTAGCTGAGCTGCTAAACAGTGGGCTTTCATTCTCCTCCATCAAGATCCATGCCTCAGCTATTTCTGCAGAATACAACACTGATCCACCTTTATACTCTCACCCCCTCTTAAGACAGTTCCTCAGAGGGGCTAAGAATATTAAACCTCCAAGGAATCAACCAATACCTGCTTGGGACCTCAATTTCATTCTAGAAAAGCTGACCTTGCCTCCTTTTGAGCCAGTTGCCTCAACAGATTTGCAATAGTTGTCCTGGAAAACAGCTTTCCTTCTGGCTATCACCTCAGCTCGTAGGGTATCGGAACTACAAGCCCTCATGGCAGTGCAGCCTTTTATCATCTTCCATCAGGACAGAGTTTCCTTACGAACCAACCCGTCCTTTATGCCAAAGGTGGTATCCAGGGTAGCTTTTAATCAGGCTATACATTTGCCTACCTTTTACCCTAATCCTCAAAACAAAGGGGAGAGACTACTACATTCCTTGGACATCCATAGACAGCTGCGATATTACTTGGACAGAACAAAGTCTTTCAGAAAATCAGAACAGCTCTTTGTGTCCTATGCTATAGGAGCCCAGGGGAAGCCTATTTCCAAACAGACAATTTCTAAATGGATAGCCCACTGCATACATTTTTGTTACTCTCTTCATGGTAAAGCTGTACCTGTAGGCATCAGATCTCACTCCACAAGGGCCACTGCTACCTCTGCAGCCTTCCTCAGAGGAGTTCCTACCAAAGATATTTTGGAAGCAGCCACTTGGAGTTCTGTGCATACCTTCACCAAGCACTATCACCTACCTTTATACTCCAAAACTAGAGCAGGCTTTGCCACTGCAGTCTTGCAGGGCATCCTGGCTCCGCCTAGTTCCACCTAGTGCCTACCACCCCTTCTTAGCTTTGGGATTCTACCCATCTGTTATGACTGCAGCTGTATGCACGATGAACATAGAACAGTTTTGTACCTACCATAAATGTAGATATTCGAGTGCTAATACAGCTGCAGTCCAGGTTTCCCTCCCTCCTTCCCCTCTTGTAACAGGCCTTTTGATTAACACCTCCTCATACAACCTGATTGGGGTATTCCTTTATGGTGTATTTGCTTGCATCTAATGTATTTTGATTTTATGGCTTTACTTTATTACACAAATTTATGTATTGCCTTCCTTCTGGGGGCACCTGACATCTGGGGCAAGAAAAACTGAATTAAATGGTGTCGGCTGGTTCTTTTATACCCCTGTCGGACTGACGTCAGGGAGGAAGCGACGACAACCGACGCAGGACCTAGACTTTGGAATTCGGCCGACCGAGGACCCGCCTGGCGGCAGGAGAACCCATCTGTTATGACTGCAGCTGTATTAGCACTCGAACATCTACATTTATGGTAGGTACAAAACTGTACTTTTCTAAATCCTGTTGCTCAGCAGGTAACTAACTTTTCTCAAATTATCTGAAAAGCATGAACTCCATTCTGCTGTCTGTGAAACAAGTCCGCAATCTAAACTCATTTAAAACTCCCCTAAAGCAGTTTCTGCTACATTACATGGTCATGCTCCTGCTCATCTTCTTCTGGTTAAACTATCCTAACTCTACCAGTCTCTAAGAGTTGCAACTCACAAAGTTCAGGTATCATGTGTACTAAGTTTTCCAATTCCTCATCCCAGTCTGGTCTTTTCACCTCTCTCCTTGTTTTCACAGTACCTCCTAATACACTGTGCCATCCTTCATTCTCCTCCTCCTATCACCTATAACATTCACTGTCCCTAACTGACGTTTGTTTCACTTCACCTGCATTTTTTTTTACTGTCACCCTACCAACTTGCATCTCAGCTGTTTTTCAGTATTTATATACTGTAATTGAATACTCCTTTTATTTTTTTCATCTTATATTTATACTCATTTTTCCTTGTAACATAGTAAACTTTTAGCTCCACCATTTCACTGTTACAAGATATCACAAAGTTGCATCATATTACATTATTGTTTTTAAAGTATTTTGCACAGCATTTATATAATGTCTTTATGTTCTTCTTATATACTTTGCACTGGACTGTTATCTTTCGTGACACACTATTGTTTTATTACACTCACAACTGTAGTTATTAATTGTAAATTGTATTTTTGTACTGGAGCTTTTCTTCCCGTGCCTCTGTTGAAAAGGAATTTTTATGCCCAGTCAGACTAACCTTGTAAACAAAAGCCAATAAATAAGTACATAAAAAGACACACAGGAAGGCCTTGAAAATTGCTTCTGTGTGTACTCCTTAAAAGGATGACTGTTCAGTCTGTTGGCTATGTTACAGCAAGACTCTTCCACAGACATTTGTGAAAACAGAATTGCAAGAATTACTTATTTAAACAATTTAAAGCCAAATTACTGAAGCAGTACTTTGGAGACTGACACTGTATCACATTACCACATTTAAAAAGATAAAAATGCTTAAATAAAGGGATATGTTTTTTTGTGAAAACCGAGCTAATTCATTTAGAGGCACTGGGAAGCTGGACCATATACTTGTAAACAGTGGACAGAAGGCAGTAAAATGAATCTTGAATTGGGTGCCAGCCTGTTGTAATAAACACACACCTCTGCTGGGTAATTTAGGGAATTGCTGGTTTACCTATGACATATCTTTTGAATGCGGGAAGAGGCACCTGGTGAAAACTCACAAAGACACAGGGAAATAACACCCAGTCAAATTATTGCATACAATGATAAATGTATCAAAAATAAATGAAAAAAAAATCCAAAAGAAATCAAGATGCCTTTTAACCCTAAATAGTTCTAACTTATTTAAAACAAAATGACTGATGTAATGTGATCCTGTCTCGCCTACATTCATTACTGATGGGCTCGGAGCCGAGAATCGGTTCCGACTCGGCCGCTGTAACAAACACAAAGTCCCTCATTGGCTGGGCCAACCCTGTATCCCAGGATGCACCACACCCAAACCCCCAGATCTCATTTGCCACTCCTGGAGTATCGACGTGGTCTCAACTTGGCTGTGGCTAAGTACCCTCTTTTTGATGTTTTTGATCGTTCTTGGCTGGTTTTTGTAGGAGTATTTATATCCAAAAGCTGTTTTAATAGCTACATTGTTGTATTGACTCTGTGTCTGAGTGGGACTGTTGTTTTTCTTGTTGTTTGGTGGTCCTTCTGTTTGGCGGGCAAGGCCCGTTTAAGTTAGAGGGCCTTTACCCTATCTGGTGTCTCGGCGTTTAAATTAGAGCCATTCCTCCCTTTCCTCCTCGTGTTTGTGTTGTATTGTGATGTCTACTAAAGAGCAGAAAGAACATAAGCCATCGGGCTTTAAAAAATGTGCAAAATGTAATTATAAAATGTCTTTGACAGATGGTCACGCGATATGCATTTATTGTCTTGGCGCCAAACACTTGCAAGAATCTTGCAGTGTCTGTCATGCTTTCTCTTCACGGGTTTTGCAGGAGAGAAAAAATAAACTTATCCTGAAGGGTTTAATTAAAACCCTCCTTTGAGGAAGCTTTAGTTTCTCCCTCTGAAAAATCCAGGGTTAAGTCAAAAAAGAAGTCCCCGGCTCCGTCCACTTCTTCGGAGCCGCCGGAGAAAAGGTCAAGATCTATGTCCCCTTCCTCAGCTCCACTGGTCTCGGAGCCGTTGGATAAAGGGTCATAAGCTGTGTCTCCTTCCTCGGCTCCATTGATCTTGGAGCCACAGGAAAATTTATCTATTTCGGAGCTGGCTTCCTCGGTTCCACAACTTTCGGCGCCAAAGGAGGTTTCGGTGGTTCTCGAGCCTGCTTCGGCTCCGATCCTTTTGGAGCCGATTCGGAGCTGTTCCCCTAACCGTGTTTCGGATCTGATGAGAAAGATTTCTCGACCCCCTTCCGTCTCCTCCAGATCCTCCAGACTTTCAGATTCGGATGTAGATAGGGTGGTCCAGAGGCTCCTCCAGTTGCCAGTGTTATCCAAATTATTTTCGGCTTCAGCCCAGTTGGCTCCGGAGCCTACCATAGTATTGGTTCCATTTCTTCCTCCTCCGACAATCTTGGTGTCATCGGAGTCGGAGCATGCTGAGTCGAGTGAAGTACTTCGGTCGGCTCCGAGACACCCTGCCAGTCTTTCGGTCCCGACCTCTGCTCCAACCTTCTCTATTCCTTCTACAGGTTTCAGCACTCGGGTGTCCTCAGTCGGGCCCGAGGGGGATATATCTGGGCCTCTGGCTTCGGCTCCGAATCTCCCCCTTGGTGCTTCAGCTAGGGGAACCCCGACTCTGGTCATGGTTTAGGAGACAGGCCTTTCCTCCGTTTCTGGGGGACCCGCCTTCGAGGTTATGAGGAGAGCGCTGGCCAAGTCTTTGGTGACTTCACCTGAATTGGCATCTCCCTCCCTGGACACTGCGACTAGAGTTTCTGGTGCCCCCTATATCTGGACAGCGGGCCTCCAAGGCCTGAGGACACATCCTTGTGTGGTCCCCTGCTTTCTGAGGGCCCTTCAGAGTCCATGCCTGAAGAGCCTCCCAGAAAGAAGCTGTGTAAGAGGAAGCACCTAGACTCCCCAGATGAGTCTGTCACCTCGGATACCGACCTCGATGATGCAGAAGGGTCCCCGAAGTCATCCTCCGATGATGTCTCCTTCTCCGATATCCTGAAGATCTTGAGACAGCGGGGCGACTGGCCATCCAAAAACCCTTCTGAGGAGGAGTAAGTCTTCCTCAAGGCCTTTGGAGCCCAGCCTTCCTCCTCCTGGGTGTCTTCACCCTTCGATGAATTGTTGGATCTTATTTGTCGAAGGGTGTGGGAACACCCTGACTCTGTGGAGCCAGTTCCTAGCCACCCCAATAAATTTTTATCTGCGCCTCCTGGAAAAGAGTTTTTGACCAAGGGAGTACCTGTGGATGCCATGGTGGTGGCGTCTGCCACTCAGCAGGACGTGGCAGAGGCTTCTACTTCCATCCATCCTCCTAATAAGGAGTCTAGGAGCATGGATAGGTATGGGAAGCATACCCTGTCTTCAGCGACCTTTACCTTGCGGTCGCTGAATTACTTGTGTCATTTTACGCGGCTCCAAAGGGATCACATAAAGGAGTTGGGAGATACCCTGTTGTGGGTAACTTGCTTGAGGCATTGACTCAATCTGTGAATGCCCAGCTCTCTACCCTTTCTTCCGTCGTCAACTCGTCCATGAGGCTCATATCTTATGCAGCCGAGGGGGCGGGTAGAGCAGCGAGTTCAGGCGTAGCCCTCAGGAGGCAAGCCTGGATGCACTTGTGTCATTTTGCGGAGGCTTTCAAGTCTTCTTTCACAGACGCTCCATTTGATGGGTCCTTCCTTTTTGGACCCAAGGTGAAAGACACCCTCACTAGATGTGAGCAGGAGGGCAAGACTTGTCTGCCGTTGGGGCCCATTTTTCTCTTCCCACTAGACCTTATCCCAAGGCTCAGAGGGGAGGAAAAATGTGGTTCAGAAAGTCACAAAAGTCTTCCCCTGCCCATCAGAGTGAGCCCCCCCTCCAGAGGCAGAGGAGGGGGGAATTACTCCGGAAGACATCGCCCTAGAGGCGGTGGAGGCCCCCGCAATACAGGAGACCGCGAATCCTTTCGTGGTTCCTCCTTCCAACGTCCCTGAGGGATTACCCGACTGTGCATCTCCGGAGTCAGTCGGGGGTCGTTTTTCGGAGCTTCTTCAGGCCTGGGAGTCCATCACTCAGGACCGATGGGTGCTTTGAATCATCACCGGAGGTTATACCATTCCTTTTATCCATTCTCCCCCACCGTCAAAGAGAATCCCAGACATTCCACCTAGTCAACGGGATCAAGCAGCACTAGAAATCTCAAAGCTGCTAAGAAAAGGAGCAATCCAACCAGTCCCCGCAGACCAGATCGGATCAGGAACTTACTCAAGATTATTTTTGGTGCCGAAAAGAACAGGGGACTTGAGTCCCATTCTGAATCTCAGCCGTTTGAACTGCTTTGTAAAGAAGTCCAAGTGCCGGATGGTCACTTTGCAGTCCATTCTCCCCCTGCTGGAGAAAGGAGTATGGATGTGCTCCATAGATCTCAAGGACGCCTATTATCACATCAAGATACACGAGGCCTCCAGGCATCATTTATGCTTGCGGCTGGGGGCCAGTCATTTTCAATTCCGGGCCCTGCCCTTTGGTCTCACCACAGCCGCCAGGGTGTTTACCAAGTGTTTGGCAGTGGTGACTGCTCACCTGAGATGTCTAGGATTCCAGGTGTTTCCTTATCTAGACGACTGGCTCCTCACCGCCCCCCACCAGGCATCTACTTATTCAAGCCATGATAACTACCATCAAATTGGGACATCTACTAGGAATTACTTTAAATTGGGCAAAATCTGTATTGCTGCCATCACAGCGTGTTGCCTTTATCGGCGCTGAGCTAGACTCTTTAAAGATGCAAGCATTTCTACCTAGGGAGAGATTAAAGGTGTTGCAGGCCCAAGATCTGGCCTTACTGCCCTGGAAAAAAGCCCAAGCCAGAACGGTTCTTCAATTGTTGGGAACAATGGCGGCTAAAATTGTTCTAGTCCCTCTTGCCAGGTTACACATGCGAATACTCCTTTCGGTCCAGTGGTCATATCAGGAACTGCCCTTGTCCCATCCCATCTTCATTGCGAAGAGATGCCGACAAGATCTTCGTTGGTGTCTTCTTCCCTTCAATCTGAATCAAGGGAGATCGTTCATCCCCCTGTCCCCCGCTGCCACAGTAACCATGGACGACTCCCAGATTGGGGGGGGGCATTATCTGGGCAGAACGGTCCAAGGTACCCGGCAAGATCACGAGACTCACTTGCATATCATTGTTCTGGAGATGAGAGCGGTGCTTCTAGTGTTGCAGGCACAACACAGCTTTCTTCCCCAGGGAACTATTGCGATTCTTTCCGACAATATGTCGGCTGTCTGGTATATGAACAAACAGGGGGGAACCAAGTCCTACCCCCTTTGCAGGGAAGCCATGAGTGTGTGGAATTGGACGATAGCTTCCCAGCGTGTTCTTGTGGCAACGCACATTCTGGGGAAGTCCAACATGATAGCAGACAGGCTGAGCAGAGCTATTCTGATGGCTCACGAGTGGTCCCTGAACGATCGAGTGGCTGCTCAGATTTTCTTCAGGTGGGGTCTTCCCTGCTGCCACCTCTTTGCCAGTCCCCTAAATGCAAAATGCAGCAATTTTTTCACTCTGATCCCTCCTCAGGGGGCATCACCCAGGGATGCTCTAGTCCACAGTTGGCCCTCCGGTCTGCTCTACGCCTTCCCTCCAATCCCTCTTCTGCCAAGAGTGATTCAGAAGGCAATATGTTTGGGAAGCAGCATGATTCTGATCGCACCACACTGGCCCCGTCAAGTTTGGTTCCCCTTCCTTCAGAAGTATGCGGTGGATGGTCCTGGGATTCTGTACCCAGCTCCAGACCTATTGACTCATCAGTCAGGGCAGCACCATCCATCCCTCCGAACTCACAAACTCGCTGGCTGCTCCACTTCCTGCCTTAGTCAGACAACATACTCTTACCCCGGAAGTGGTACAGATTCTGTCCTCTTCTCACAAGTCTTCTACTAGGAAGATATACTCTAGTAAATGGAAGAGATTTGCAATTTGGGCCGAGCAGCATGATCTTAATCCCCTTACAGCCCCTGTATCAGTGTCTTAGATTTTTTGGCAACACTTTTTAGACAGGGTTCCGCTGTCTCCACTGTAAAGGTTCAACTGGCGGCGATCTCTAATTATCACATTGCTCATGAACCTTCCCTCATGGGTCATAGGCTGTGTAAAGCCTTTCTGAAAGGAGCCTGGTTGATTCGCCCCCTGGTTTCGCAACCCGTTCTACCATGGGACTTAAATATGGTGCTCGGAGCTTTAACATCTCCTCCCTTTGAGCCGGCAGCCACTTGCGAATTAAAATTCTTATCATGGAAGACTGCTTTTTTGGTAGCCATTACTTCAACCAGAAGGGTTTTGGAGCTTCAAGCCCTTTCTGTCAAACCTTCTTATTTGATTTTTCATAAGGACAGAGTATCTCTGAGACTAAACCCTTCCTTTCTCCCTAAGGTCTCTTCCGTCTTTTGCCTTCAACAGTCTATTGAGCTGCCGGTCAACAAAGCAGAATACATATTTCACCAGTTGGATGTACATAGACAATTGAGGTTTTATTTGGATAGGACACAACAGGAGAGGAAATCGGATCAGTTGTTTGTGTCTTTTTCGGACAATAGAATTGGCAGATCTGTAACTAAGTCCACCATCGCTAAGTGGATTAGGGATTGCATCTCCCTCATTTATGCATTGACAAGTAGGGATCTTCCCTTTCCAGTGAAGGCACATTCTACTAGGGCTATGGCAACTTCAGTGGCTTTTCACGCTAGGCTGTCTGTGGATGAGATATGTGCAGCGGCTACTTGGACTTCTCCACATACCTTTATTTCTCATTACAAATTGGATGTGGCATCTAGAGGTCGGGCTTCCTTTGGTTCCACAGTGCTCAGGAGTGTTTTCCAGTGAGCCCCCCAGGATTCAGGTGCTAGGGACGCTGTCCCATCAGTAACGAATGTAGGCGAGATAGGATCACATTACATCTCTTAGTTATGTCCTTACCATAATGATAGATGTATGTGATCCATCTCGCCTACATTCTTACGTACCCACCCTCCTTCTCCCAACCTGTTGGACTTGGAGGAGACAAATATTTCTAGATTCCTCTAAGGATATTATTTTTTCTCTCCTCTTACAGATTTCTCTTTCTGGATTCTGTTGGTGAAAGAATGTGTTGGGACAAACAAGATCTGGGGGTTTGGGTGTGGTGCATCCTGGGATACAGGGTTGGTCTAGCCAATGAGAGACTTCGTGCTTGTTATAGCGGCCGAGTCGGAGCCGATTCTCGGCTCCGAGCCCATGAGTAATGAATGTAGGCGAGATGGATCACATTCATCTATTGTTATGGTAAGTACATAACTAAGAGATTTTTAACAGGTTTTCCACTATAAAGCATATGTTTTGTTTTTATGCATGATTTCTGTGTTGTGTTATTCATGAGCTTGGAGGAACGTAATTTCGTTCAGCTGTGCACTTATGTAGTATGGTCTGCATGACAGTAGTGTTTTACTTGACTTGATATGCAACAGATATTTAAATTCAGTAAAGCATACTTAAAAGCTGTTATTGGTATTGGTGTTTAGTGTGGACTGCATAGTACTAAGTCATTTAGCTCATGTTAGACAACAAGACTGTTCCCCTTGTGGTCTATCTCCAGCACTCGGTATTGTATTAGTTTCACAACTAAAACTACTCTGGATTTTTTTAAATAGTAATTCGTCAACATGTTAATTTATGCAACTTTATTTTTTTTGTCTGTTTTCTCCAGAATTAGTTAAGTCAAATCAGCTGCTTGCTGGTTGTTTTTTATAGTGTATATGTTGTGTATATGTTCTCATTTTACATATATGTCTGTACGTTTGTACACATTTAAGTATACATGCAGTGGATATAAAAAATGTACATACCCCTTTTAAAATGCCAGGTTTTGTGATATAAAAAATGAGACCACAATAAATAATTTCAAAACTTTTCCCACCTTTAATGTGACCTATAACCTGTACAGTTTAATTGAAAAACAAACAAATCTGTTAGGGGAAAAATATAAAAAATGTACAATAAACTGGTTGCATAAGTGTGCACACCCTTAAACTAATACTTTGTTTGAAGCACCTTTTGATTTAATTACAGCATTCAGTCTTCTTGGGCAGGAGTCCTTCAGCATGGCACATCTTGACTTGGCCCACTCTTCCTTGCAAAAGCGCTCCAAATCTGTCAGATTGTGAGGGCATCTCTTGTGCACAGCCCTCTTCAGGTCACCCCACTGATTTTCTATTGGATTTGGGTCTGGGCTATTGCTGGGCCATTCCAAAACTTTAATTTTCTTTTGGTGAAGCCATTCTTTTGTTTTTGTGGATGTATGCTTGGGGTCATTGTCGTGTTGAAAGGTAAAAATCCTCTTCATCTTCAGCTTTATAGCAGATGCTTAAAGGTTTTGGGCCAAAAATGGTGTTTGGAACTGTTCATAATTCCCTCCACCTTGACTAAAGCCCCAGTTCCAGCTGAAGGAAAAGCAACCCCAAAGCATGATACTGCCACCACCATGCTTCACCGTGGGGATGGTGTTCTTTTGGTGATGCAAAGTGTTCTTGTGCCAAACATACCTTTTGGAATTGTGGCCAAAAAGTTCGACCTTGATCTCATCAGACCATAATACATTTTCCCACATGCTTTTGGGAGACTGTTCTTTTGGTAATGCAAAGTGTTTTTGCACTAAACATGCCTTTTGGAATTGTGGCCAGAAAGTTCAAGTTTGATCTCATCAGACTTTAATACATTTTCCCACATGCTTTTCAGAGACTTGATGTATTTTGCAAATTTTAGCCAGGCCTGGATGTTTTTCTGTGTAAGAAAAGGCTTCTGTCTTGCAACTCTACCTCATAGTCCAGACATATGGAGTATATGGGAGGTAGTTGTCACATGTAGTACACAACCAGTACTTGCCAGAAATTCTTGCAGCTCCTTCAGTGTTGCTGTTGTAGGTCTCTTGACAAGCCTCGCTGACCAGTTTTCATCTTGAATTTTCAATTTTGGAGGAATGTCCAGTTCTTTGCAGCATCACTGTTGTCCCATACTTTCTCCACTTTTTGATGACTGTCTTCATTGTGTTCCATGGTATATTCAATGCTGTGGAAATTTTTTGTACCCTTCCCCTGACTGATAAACAGTGAGGTCCCTTTGATGCTTTGTAAGCTCCCTGCAAACCATGGCTTTTGCTGTAGCAGGCAACTGAGTAAATATCAGGAAAATCCCAGTAGGACAGCCCAACTTTATTTGAGGTTAATCAGAGTCTCTCTAATTGATGGCAGGTGTGTACTCAAGAAGACTGAATGTTGTAATTAAATCAATTGGTGCTTCAACAAAGTATTAGTTTAAGGGTGTGCACACTTATGCAACCAGCATATTGTACTTTTTTTTAATAGATGTTTCCCCCTGACAGATTTGTTTCTTTCTCACTTGAATTGTACAGGTTATGGGTCACATTACAGGTGGGAAAAGTTTTAAATGATTTATTGTGGTCTCATTTTTTTATATCACAAAACCTGGCATTTTAACAGAAGTGTGTACTCTTTTTATATCCAGTGTGTGTGTGGAGATGTATATATGTATGTTTTGTATATATGTATATTGTGTATGTGTAATATAATGCCCCCCACCCACCCACCCACTAACTGTTTTCTTGCAGAGTATGCTGTACTGTGGTGTGGGGGCATTCAGGAGAGAGGATCCAGTGCACATACCCTGAGTGAGGGAGACAATGCCGATCTTCCTATAAGAAGGGAAGGCTAGAAATAGAGGCAGAGACATTTTCTTCTTGTGGAGAGAGAGTTTTATGGCCAGAAATAGACTCATGGGGAACTTTGCTCAGAAGAAGGTTGGTACTGGAGCCTTGGAAAACTGAACAAGAGACAAACTGACAGAGTTAATTGCTTGTCAGTGAATGAACACTGCATTATTGGATGAGCAAATGAAATGACTGAACTGTTTTTAGTTTTGAGAAATAGGATCTAATAAGGTCCCTACCATAGGAATTGTGAACTGCATTTATTAGACTGAAATGTGCTGGAAAAAGTAAAAACAATTCAAAACCTCATTTTGTTTGTCTAATTGCTGTTGAAAGAAGATACAGCATTATGAGTATATCATTATACACAGAGTATAGAGTCTACAGTCTTTGTGGAGACTGGGAATTAGCAGGGGCAGTGTCTGCAGGGAGACAGTGTGTTTGATAACACTCCTTTAGCAGAAGACATGCTTATCCCTTACACTGTTTCCATGTCATCACATGAAAAGAAGTAAGCGTGTGCAAGAGGAACTATTACTGCCATTACAGAAAGCCTTTAATTCCTTTTGCAGGAAGATAGCACTGCTCCCCCAATGCACTCATCCCCTTCCACTAGGATTAACAGGTAGACCATAGGGTTCTCAACTCCCAGAAGAATGTACAGGCCAGTTGGATGGGTAGTAGAAAGACTTGATGGTCACAGGGGAATTAGGTGCAGTTTGAGTATAGGGAGAGAAAGACTCCTACACTGGGGGGAAGTAGGACCAAAAACCCTTCTGAAAAGCGTTTTTAAAGTTGTTTTAATCATGTTTGTTTCAGTAGACATGCCATTTGATATATATATTTTTTAATGGTATGTCATGCTTCCCTTATTGTGCTTCCTTGTGTGGTTTTTTTTTTTTTTGTTTTTTTTTGAGTAATTTGCTTTCTGCCCATCTGGGCTGCCTGAGGTGATTGTGAAATAGGGTCTAGTCTTTGCTTGTGGGAAGGACAGTCTAGATGTCTCACTGATTCTCTTCTCCATCTGATGCTCACAGATTGCCAATCAAAATTCCAGTTTTGTGGATGGGTGCCATGCCACCCTTGTTCTTGCACCATTTGGTTGACTGACTGGCACTTGTGTATGTCCACTTGACTCAAGATGTGATATTTGATCCTTCATTGGATTCCTTGTAAGAGTACAGCCAACAAACACAAGTGTAATGGATGGATTTGACTGGTGGGGATTGATGATAAAAGTGCAGTTATGAAGACCAGGGGGACATGGTTTAAATCAACTATATCTTGAGAAGAGTCTAATCTGACAGTGTGGCATAGAGGAATGACGCGCTGAGCACACCCCAGACTAACTGAGTGATTGATCAGCACTGGTTCACCTGTCCTGCGGGGAGAGGGACAGATAACATCTCAACCTGCAGACATTGAAAATAGGAAGAAACACTCTTGAAAAGTAGGAGCATCCAGCTAAAAATCTGGACATCTAATTAGCATAAACTTCAAATACCAGATAGCACTTAAGTCTTCCTGCTTCCAGTTGGAATGTGGGATACTGTTAAGAAATGTATTTAAAACCGAGGGAGAGAAAACTATGAAAAATATAAGCAAATTATCAGTGTGTCACTATAAAATCTGTAGAATTTAATTAATTGCATTGCAAAATTCTGCCACACTGGGTCATTTATTTTTGCCTAAGCAAAAGGTAGATAAATGTAAAATATGTTCCCTCCTTATTTAAATTATTGGTGCCACTAATATGTCGGTCATGTAAAATAGACTTCTATGTACTTCAGAAATTACATGTGATAAGGAGAATTTAGAAAATTGTGTGATGGGGTAAATCAAGCCTGAAAACTGAGACATAGCTCCAAAAGTAGGTGCATTCTGTGCAAGGATGAATAAGGTCTGAAAATAGGGACATTTGAGAGGTCTGGCAGCCAGTCCAGTCTGGTGCAGTGCTGACCCTACCATGTATGTTAAATAGGAAGATACATGAGTATGACAACTTTTGCTTCCTGGGGGAACAGTTGAGTTTGTGAGCGTCTCTTCCCCACAGGTAGGGAACAAATTTTAATATTTAAGAAAGCTGTAGGTCAGTAAGAGAGGCACCAGTTGGTTGGGACACCTTTAAAGAAGGCTAACTGAATGGTTGATGAGCTCTTCTTTTAACACTTTAAAGTGGGAATGGAACAAATGAGGAAAAGAGTTGGAGAGATGGCAAGTCAGTGGGTTATCATTGGTGGCATGTGGTAGAGGTCAGGACAACAGCAGGCACAAAACAGTATCATGTTCCCAGTTTGCTAAACAGTGTTTTGTAGCATGAAGTATAATGGGCATGGAAGAACATACTTCTCATCCCTGGCATTTCAGCACACATGTTTAAAACATGTGGGATGGATTTAGGATATTAAGAACCCCCCAAAACTGTGTTAAGCATGACAGTGTACTGAGTCCTGCATTACTTGTGCTTTCCATCCTCTGCACTAAGTTCCAACTCTGAAATGTGGGTGACCCAAATGTGAAGAGTCTTGAAGGCAGACTACGATTGTTTCAAAATGTCATATTATCTTCCATTGTTAGTCACGAGCAGTTGGGGATGGGGGAGTAAACTGTAGCACTGCAGTTGCATTCACTCCTTCCAAAAGTACTGTGAGAAGTATGGAAACACAAAGTAGTAGTGAGCTACTGCATGCATGCCTCTCAGTGCAAGAAATCTGGACAAAGCCTTAAGTAATGGGGTGACAGAGGCCTAAAAATAGGGACATATTTTAAATTCTGCTTTTATAACTTTCAAAGTTTCTAAAATAAAATGATTTTTGTTAGCATGCTTTTTCTAAAGGATATGAAGTCTGAAACTCAGATGTATGTCATTATATATTTCATTATTTAGTGAGTCCAGTCTTAAGTGACTTACCAGAAAACCACACATTTTATGAGGGACAGACCAAAAATATGAGGCAAAAATCTGGACATTCTGCAAAAATCAGGGCAGCTGAGAGGTATGACTGCATGTAAGGTGCATTGTAATTGCTTTGTAGATCAGTTGTTGACAGAATGCCTGATAAATATTTGCAGAAATATGCAGTAGTACAGTAATGTTGTAGCCTGTAAGTAATGTAACGCAAGTAGCATAATCAGTGTGAGAATGGCAGAAATAAAGAATTAATCAGTCCTGTAATTGTGGAAATTCATATACTCTGGGTACTGTGAGGAAAGATGTACTTCATCTTGCTGAAGCCCAGTTAATCAACCCCATCCATTAAAGTGACACCTTACTGAACTCCCTACTCAATTATGTAGCTACCAGAAGCAATCCTAATAAGAATGCTATTCTAATTATATTATTATAGTTATTGCGTTATATTCGTAATAAGAATACAGCATAGTTGTAATGGCATTTTTATGAATGGGGCAAGCCCCCTGCATCTGTAGTCTGAGGTGGTTTCATCCCCACCTACCCCCCCCCACCACACACTTATATATAGTAAATCAAAGATTACACTTGATTCCTTCTTCTCTGACTGTATTATTACAATATATGTATGTATGCATGTAATAATAGGGAGTGTTGTGGTGTATGTGGGCCTGTAGAAACAGTCTGTTAGATGTTAAGCTAGTGGAAGTAGTATATTGCGCTGTACTTTACCACACATCGAGAGGGGAATTCTTTGAAATGTTTGTTGTGCGCATAGTTGTAGCCTAGGTTCTGCTTTAGTAAGTTAAGTAAACATCTGAGGACAGTAGCAGAGTCAGTCTTAAAACAGAACTAAGTAGTCTTTTAATTGTACAAATCCAGTGCCTGTGAGTTTCTTTAGTAAATAGGTTTCATACCTTCTAAGGTGCTGTCATAAGAATTTCCTCTTTTGGGGACATCATTGGCCTACTTTAGGTCGTAAGTTTTTCTTTCATTTTGATCAAGTGTGTCAAACAACTTGTGAGGCTAGGATATGAAAATAACGCATCTGATGCTGCCATTTTCCTTCATTCTTCAACTTCTGGGTTCAGATCCAACTCTGCCTCTTCTTTCAGATGTAGAACACTTGAACTTTCAAACTTCTCCCTGTACCCTTAATGCCGTAGTCACCTTACTTTCACTTGCCGCCATAGCGTTCGGATGTAGATCATGAACTCGAGTGAGCATTTAAATTTTTGTGAGTCTCTAGGCCCCCCAGCAGGGTATTATCTCTTCCGATATCTCCCTGGAGCACCACACCAAGGAGGTTCCCTGGAAGAGGAAGTGCAAAAGGAGAGGCTTTTAGACTCTCCACAAGAGTATGTTTCTAAGGACACTGACGTTGATGAAGAGAAAGGGTCCCCCCAGATCACCACCCGAAGATGTCTGCTGTGGCGACATCTTAGAACTGCTAAAATGAAGGGGTGGTTGGTCCCTTGATAACCCTTTCCAAGAGGAGTTGGTGTTCCTGGAGGCCTTCAGAGCTGCCCAAGATACCTTCTGTGTGACTCCACCCACCTGTGAGATCATAGATTTAGTGTTTCGATGGGTGTAGATGGAACCAGACACAACTGAGCCAATTCTTAAGAGACCAGATGGGATCCAGGCACCACCTAAGGATAGACCACACTTGAGTAAGGAAGTACCCACTGATGTAATGGTCATAGTGGTAGCCACTAAAAAGGAACTGGTAGAGCAGTTGTTCCTCTTTCTACCCCCTAACAAGAAGTCTAGGGCACTGGACAGATTTGGGAAGTGTATCTATGCTTCAGTGACCTTCACCCTCAGGTCGCTGAATTATTTGGCACACTTTGAGACTCCAGAGGGATTTGATCAAGGAACTTCACAAATCCCTCTCTGGGACCATATCTACCATTTCTTCGCAGTTGGCTACCCTTCAGTCTTTTTCAAATTTGTCCACGAGGCTTATCTCTCACGCAGCTGAAGATACTTCATGGGTAGTGGGTTCTGACATTTCCATCAGAAGACATGACTGGATGCGCTTATGTCACTTTGCGTAGTCCTTCAAATCTTCTTTCATCAGTGCTGCCTTCGGTGGGACCTACTTATTTGGCCCCAAAGGTAAAGACATGCTCTCTAGATGTAAGCAGAAAGGGAAAACCACATCTGTTGTGGGCGTACTTTTTTCCACCCCTCAACGGATGTTTTTAAGAAGCAGTGAAGCACATAGCAAATGTGGTTCAAAAAATCCCAGGGTCTCTTCCTAAGATCCACATGGAGACAGATGTTCTTCGTGTTTCACTGTTGTAGTCATCACATTTGGGTTATCCCTGCCAGAGTAGCCCTCGGCCGGCCTGAATACCAGAGACTTAGTATTTCTGCATCTGTTGCTATCGCTTGAGGACTAACATCAAGTCAGTGGTATAAAGGAAGGCAGCCGACGCCGTTACATTGGTCTTTCTTGCCATGGAGCCCAAAGCAGAATCAGTTTGCACGAGTGCCGGTTGGCCCCTACATGAGTTTCATTTCCGAATTGAAGTTGAAGTCTTTGAAAGTTAAGTACCCTATTGGGGATCCTTTTTTCTTGCACTAACTGATGTCAGAAAATGTTAATAATTGTCTCGCCTGTGGAAAGCAAATGCCACACCGGGACTTCCACTCTTACTACATCACTTGTCTAGGCCCAGACCACGACATCCCTCATTGTCGCTTCTGTGCTTTGTTTAATGCCAGAACTATTTGTCGTCAGACCCTTATTGTAGCCAGATATTTCCGTTTACAGTCCACTAATTCCGTAATGGCTTCGGTAAGCCATCCAACAATAGATCTTCTGAAAAAATGTAAAGATAAAGACAGTGACCACACAGGACCAAACCTTCTGACTGCACTTCCGTTAAGCTAGTCGTCAGTCCTCCGGAACTCAGTGAGGCGCTTTTGCAGCCCCTGATGCCCGCTTCAGTTAATTCGCAGGCCGCTACCGAGACCCTTTCGGTGTCCGGTATGCTACAGAACCCTTCTTCGTCTAAGGATCCTGCAGTCATCTCTACCTTGGATGAGTGTGGAGCCACTGTGCAGGGACCAGTTTCCAAGGAAGTCCTTCACAACACCGATTCCCGACACAAACCGATGCCTTCTTTCTCGGCTACCATTTTTTCGAAAACAACCGAGTTCCTTAGGCCCAGGGGTTGAACCACCCCTAAGAAACTGACCCATTCTCAGGCGCCTGCTCCCTTGCCTCAGTCTCAAATGCTTAAAATGGCAGAAGACTTTATCATGCTGATTAGGGGAAGCCAAGACACTCCCTCAAAAAGTAAAAGAGATCTGTCTCCATTTTTTTCTGAACAAGAGTCAGATAAATGCGATGCATCTGACTATGAAAACATGCACCCCCTTTCCACATATGAGGATTCTGATGCAGAGGAATCCATTCCTTCAGCCTCTCTCCCAGAGGATTTTTCCTTTGGCAAAACCCTGCATACTTTAAGGGAGCATTTCAAATGGGAGAGTCAAGACTACCCACAGTCTAAAATGAGACTCTGAGAGTTCCTGGACCTTACACAATAGAGGCCTTTAGCCATCCCCTCCAGTCCTTGATGTGGTGGATGATGTCTTCCTTGAATCCAGCTTGACTCCAGATGCCCTCCCTCCTGCTCCCAGAAAACCAGACAGGTACTACAGAGTCCCTGACTCTCAGAAGTATCTTTTCAAAAATTCAACAGCGGACCCTGTGGTAGTTACCCAAGGGCCAAAAGGGATTAAAGCAACCTCAGCTAAGAATCCCACCCCCCTCAGACAGGGATTCCCGAGCACTGGACAGGTGGGATAAAAAAGTATACACCTCTGCAACTCTTGCTATCAGGGCACTAAATTGTCAGTTCCATATGCTTAAATATCAGCAACATACCTTGGAACTCCTTAAACATAAACAAAAAATGTCCTCTTTTCCTGCATGGGCAGTAATTAAAGATTTACAGGAGTTTAATACATTCTACTGGTCAAGTAAATAAACACACTTTGCACTGTGGTTTTGATGCCCTAGAAGCTTCTTGCAGGGCAGCAGTCACTGGATTTGTCATTAGAAGACATGCATGACTTAAGGAACAACCCCTGTCGGACCATGTCAAATCAAAATTGTTGGATGCACCCTTACACAAAGATAACCTATTTGGTACTAAAGCAGAAGAGGTCTTAAAGATGGAAGAAAAAGCAAAATCTATGCAGACTGTTAAAGATTTCTTAAAGGTACACCCCCCTAGGTTCAGCAGCTATTTTCCCTCCAAACACTGGTCCTTTCCTGCTCCTAGTAAACAGGGCCAGCCTAGGCCCCGTGAAAACAGACCTCCCAGACAGCAGTCCCAGGGGTTGCAGAGATCCAAGCAATGCACTGCCTCCACTTCAAAACAAGGGAGTTCTAAGCCACCCCCTTATGGTAAGAACTCACAATGACTCACCCTGTTCTGACCTCGCCTCTGCCCACCTTCACATACCTTTAGGAGGAAAACTCTCCTTTCACTCAAGCACCTGGGCCACCATTACCAAGGACCAATGGATTCTGAACATTGTGTCTCAGAGGTACAAATTCTCCTTCCACACCCTTCCAACCCCAAAAGGGTTCCCAGATCTACCACCAAATCAGTGGGCAGAGGCTCAATAGCAAATCCATTCCCTGCTCTCCCAGGGGCAGTAGAGCACGTTCCTGTAGAGCAGATAGGCCAAGACTTTTACTCCAGAATTTTTGTGGTGCCCAGAAAAGAGGGCACCTGGCGCCCCACCCTCGATCTGTCCATTCTAAACACCTTCCTGGTGATCCCAAAATTCAAAATGCTTACCCTCCAGCAGTTGCTACCCATACTCTCCAAGGACACTTAGCTAGCCAACCTGGATGTAAAAGAAGCCTACCTCCACATTTCTGTCAGGGAGTCCTGCAGAAAATATCTCTGCTTTAGGGCAGTATCTCAAAACTTTCAGTAGTCTGCACTTCCCTTTGGCTTATCTGCTGCTCCCAGAGTTTTCACAAAATGCCTGGCTCCAGCCATTGCCTTTTGCAGACAAGGCAATATTGAAATTTACCCCTACTTAAAGACTGCCTCATTCAGGCAGACAGCCAGGAAAAGCTGGTCAAAGACCTGGCCTTTGTAAAGGACCTACTAACCTCCCTAGGGTACACAAACAACGAAAAGAAATCCAAACAGGCACCCACCAAAAGGATAATCTTCCTGGGAGTAAGTCTGGACACAGCATCCCAGATGACTTGCCTCACACCAGAGAAACAAATTTTCCTATCAGCTTACTTCTCTCAACTGGCCACCAGGCCCCAGATTTCTTCAAGGAAAATTCTGCAAGCCCTGGAGTTCATGGCATCCTGCATACTCCTCATTCCATATGCCAGACTGCATATGAGGCAACTTAAATGGTATCTAAAGAGCCTTTGGTGTCAACACTCCCAAGATATGGAAACTCTTAGGTTCATGGGTTAGTATTAGGCTATCGGCCCTAGGGCCTATACAAGCCTAGCCATAACAATTCCCTGGCTATTTCTTCCTACACTGTGTAATTCCTCTTCTGCCTATTATTCCTTGCCTGAGGAAGGAATTTCTTTGGTGGGCAACAGCTTCCTCCCACGACAATGGACTGCCCTTCTCCCCACTCCCCGCTACCCAGACTCTCACCACAGATGCATCAGACTACACTTGGGGTGCACACCTGGACAGCAGGTGCATACAGGGCCATTGGAACCCCAGCAACTCCCCCTGCACATCAAGTCGAAAAGAGATGATGGCTGTGCAGCAGGCCATGATAGCTTTCCAAACCCCTTCTCTGTCCAGGGGTTCTGATCAAAACAGACAACACCATTGTGATGTGATACATCAGCAAGCAGGGAGGGGACTCACTCCTACCCGCTGTCCAGGCTGGCCATGACCCTTTGTTTCACAGCCTCTTCCATGCAACTACACTTGTTAGCACAATACCTGCCAGGCTCTCTCAACTCCCTGGCAGATCAATTAAGCAGAAAGCTTTTGGACCCCCCACTAGTGGTAGCTCAACAGAAACACTTTCTTCTTTATAACTCAGAAATGGGAGATCCCAGAGGTCGACCTTTTTGCCTCTCACACCAACCATCAGCTCAGCAAATTCTGCACCAGGGAGCATCACTGCATGGTATAGAAAGTGGATGCCCTGTCCTTCCCCTGGGTAAACCTCTCAGTCTATGCCTTTTGTGTGTTTACTTTGCCTTTCCTCCCCTACCTCTCATTCCCAGGGTACTGCTCAGAGTAAGGGAGGAAATACCAAAGACTATTCTCATAGCTCCAGACTGGTTCAGACAGCACTGGTACCCCTTGCTGCACAGCCTGTCCCCGCTGCCTCCATGGAATCTTCTTCAGATTCCAAAACACCTAACCCAGAGGGAAGGGAAATTCATGCACCCCCAATTGCAGACGCTCAGTTTGGCAGCTTGGCTTATACCCTGACACCTGACTAGTCTGCCATCCTCACTAAACAGGTTCTGGATGTTATCCGAGAGGACAGACGCCCTAGCACCAGAAAGTCTTATGCAGACAAATGGAAAAGGTTCTGCACCTGGATCCAGGCTAAGGGGGCTAATACGGCACAGCCCAACATTCCTGTCATCCTGGATTATTTAGTTGACCCTACTATACACTGATCTCTCTCTCTCTCTCCTCTATTAAAATTCATGCCTCTGCTATTTCTGCTCATTTTCCCACTGAGTAGCCGCTTTTTTCACACCCTCTGATTAAACAGTTCCTTAGAGGGGCTAGCAACTTGAGGCCCGACAGAAGGGCACCAACACCAGCTTGGGACCTTAACTTTGTCTTGGAAAAGCTCACCCTGCCTCCTTTCAAACCAGCTTCTTCTGCAGAGCTAAAATTTCTCTCCTGGAAGACATCCTTCCTCCTGGCCATTATTTCAGCCAGAAGAGTCTCTGAGCTGCAAGGACTCATGGCTGTGGAACCCTTCATCATCATCAATGCAGACAGAGTATCCCTCAGAACTAATTCATACTTCATGCCCAAGGTGGTGTCCAGCGTGGCTGTCAGCCAATCCAGCCATTTGCCCACCTTCTTTTCTAACCCTCAAAACAAGGGCAAAAGGATTCTGCACTCTCTAGATGTGCAGTGACAGCTCAGATACTGTCTGGACAGGAATAAACCCTTCAGAAAATCTGATCAACTGCTGGTTAGCTTTGCTTCAGGGTCAGAGGGCAAAGCCATCCCCAAGCAAACCATTACCAAATGGATAGCACACTGCATCCATTTCTGCTACAAACAACATGGCAAGCTTCCCCCCAAGAGGGTCAGGACACATTCCAGTGGAGCAGCCTCCACCTCTGCAGCTTTCCTCAGAGGAGTCCCCACTAGAGACATCCTGGAGGCTGCCACCTGGACATCTGTTCACACCTTTACCAAGCATTACCACCTGCCTCTCTTTTTTTTAAATCTTGGGCAGAGTTTGCTTCTACAGTCTTGCTGGGCATGCTAGCCAGCCCTTAGCTTCCTAGACAGCCTCCACTCATTTCCTCAGCTTTGGGAATCTACCCAAATGTGATGACTGCAACAGTGAAACACGAAGAATGTAGTACAGCTGTGTACACTTACCATAAATGTAGATGTTCAAGTGTCTTCACTGTTGCAGTCCTGGTTTCCCTCCCTCTATCCCCCTTTTTCTCTTTTTGTTACCTTTCTTCCTTGTTGTTCTCGTTTCCTTAAAAGGGACATATTCATATTTATTTTCCACTGGCGGGGTTCTGCCACCAGAGCCTGGCCTCCTACTTTTGGGGCTCTTGACAGGTTAGGGCAAGAAAAACTGATGTAATGGCATCAGCTGGCTTCCTTTATACCACTGACGACCTGATGTCAGTCCTCAAGTGACAGCAACTAATAAAGAAGTACTAAGTCTCTGGTATTCAGGCTGGCCGAGAGTACCCTGGCAGGGATAACCCAAATGTGATGACTGCAACAGTGAAGACACTCTAACATCTACATTTATGGTAAGTGTACACAACTGTACTTTCCCCCAGGGGCAGAGGGGGATGGAAGACATCATCCCTGAAGCAGAGGTGGTCCTCATAACCAGCAATCGATGGATACTTTCTCTGACAGATCCTCTCAGTGCTCCTGAATGGAGGCCTAACCCTCCATTTCTGGAGGCAGTCAGGGGTCGTTTATCTCTGCACCAGAGAGTCTGGCTAGAAGTTGCAAAAGATACATGTGTGTGGAAGGTAATATCCAGAGGTTATACAATACCATTTTCCTATTCACCCATTCTAGTATCAAACAAAATCCCAGATGATGTTCTTCGTGTTTCACTGTTGTAGTCATTGCATTTGGGTAATCTGCTGGCAGGTTGCCCTCAGTCGACCTGATTAACAAAGTCTTGGGTCCTCCGTCGGTTGCTTTCCCTTCTTCCATGACGTCAGGTCATCAGGGGTATAAAACATGCAGCCGACGCCATTACATCAGTCTTTCTTGCCGCCGGGGGACCAAAGCAGAAGCAGTTCGCAAGTGGCAGTCGGCCGACTCCTGAAATTTTCGTTTTAGAGTTTCAGATCCGAAGTCTTCAACTAAAAAGCTAAGTACCCTGTTGGGGAAACTTTTTCTTGCTCCTTACCGATGTCAGTAAAAGTTAATTGCATTACTTGTGGGAAGCAAATACCTCATAAGGATTTTCATTTGTACTGTATTCCTTGCATAGGCCCTGACCACGACGTACCTTGCTGTCGGTTCTGTCGAGCCAGCTGAATCTGCAGACTTAAAATTTCTCTCCTGGAAAACAGCTTTCCTTTTAGCAGTCACTTCAGCAAGAAGGATTTCTGAATTATGGGCTCTTATGGCAGTGGAGCCTTTCATAATTTTTCATGTGGACACGGTATCTCTCAGAACCAAGCCATCCTTCATGCCTGAGGTGGTATCCAGTGTGGCTCTTAATCAGACAATTCATTTGCCAACTTTCTTTCCCAATCCACAGAACAAGGGGGAGTGGATTCTGCATTCATTGGATGTACTCAGGCAACTTAGATTTTACTTAAACAGGACTAAATCTCAAAGAAAATCTGAACAGTTGCTGGTAGCATTTGCTGCAGGGGTAGAGGGAAAGGCTTTTTCAAAGCAAACCATTTCCAAATAGATAAGCCATTGTCTGTGTTTCTGCTATAAGCACCATGGAAAAACTATCCCCCAGGGGATCAGATCCCATTCCACCTTGGCTGCATCTACTTCAACAGCCTTTCTCAGAGGTTTTCCAACCAGGGACATTCTAAAAGCTGCTACCTGGAGCTCAGTTCATACTTTCACCAAACATTACCATTTACCACTTTTCTCTAAATCCAGAGCTGGCTTTGCCACTGCTGTCCTACAGGGCTTTATAGCTGGTCCTAATGCTGTATAATTACCTCCACCCAACGTAGCTTTGGGAATCTAGCCAAATGTAATGACTGCAACAGTGAAACACGAAGAACATAGTACAGTTGTGTACACTTACCATAAATGTAGATGTCTGAGTGTATTCACTGTTGCAGTCTTGGTTACCCTCCCTCCAGACCCCTATTTTTCTCTGGCTATACCTCTGCTTTCTTTTACTATGCTTAAAAGCCCTTTTGGTGTATTTGCTTTTGGGTTGGAGGTATATTTTTTGTGTTTTTAATTTTATTTGCTCCCCATTTGGGGGGCACCTGACATCTGGGGCAAGAAAAACTGATGTAATGGCGTCGGCTGCATGTTTTATACCCCTTACGTCATGGAAGAAGGGACAACAACTGGCGCAGGGCCCAAGACTTTGTTAATCAGGCCGACTGAGGGCAACCTGCCAGCAGATTACCCAAATGTAATGACTGCAATAGTGAATACACTCGATTATTTACATTTATGGTAAGTGTACACAACTGTACTTTCCAACCCATGAGAGGGACGCAGCAGCACTAGAAATAAGCTGCTAGAAAAAAAGTGTCATCCAAGACATCTTAGTTCCAAAAAAGGCAGGTGACTAGAGATGAATTTTGGATCTCAGCAAAGTAAATTGATCAGTTCAGTATGCAAAGTTCTTTATGGTCACGGTTCAGTCCATTCTGCTGTTTCTACTCAAAGATGACTCTGCTGGATGGATCTTCAGGATGTATACTGTCACATAAAAATAAACAGACAATCCAGAAAATAGCCACACTTCCATCTTGGAGCCAGTCATTACCAATTCAGAGCACTGCTCTTTGGTCTCACCACAGCCCCAGGGTGCTTAATAAATTCATGTCAGCAGTTGCAGCTTGTTTGAGACTGCGGGGATTCCGAGTGATTTCATATCTGGACAACTGTCTCCTGATTGCTCTGACCAGGTGTCAACTAATTCAAGCACGGGACTACTTACTCCAGCTGTGCTCTCATCTAAGGATTTCTGTCAGTTACAACAAATCTCAACTCTGGAATTCATCGGTACTCAAATAGCTTCTCTCCGTCTGTCTCGAATTCATACAGTTCAGTTCCAGGTCAAAAAGATCATTGAGATTTCTTCTCTTTCAGCCCATTCTGATCCTCCATGCAATGTGATCCATGTCAGTGGCAATCACTGTTGTACTGCTGGCAAGGTACCATATGAGAATCCTTCAGTAGATACTTGCAACTCAGTGGTCTGTTCTCCAACAACCATTATCCACTCAAGTCAAAGTGATGCAAGCTTGCAAAAATTACCATCTGTGGTGGATCCATTCCAGTCAAATGCAAGAAGCCCATCCCTTTGTTCTCCCTCAAACCAAGGCCACAGTGACCATGGACACCTTTGAGATAGGGTGGGGGGACATTTCTTGGGAAGGTTGGTCCAAGGCACGTGGTCCCCCAAAGAGGCCTACACACATATTAGTGTCCTGGAAATGAGAGCTGTCCTACGCTCTTTTCAGCTGGGACTATTGTGATTCAGACAGACAATATATTAGTGGTCAGGTATATCAACAGACAAGGGGGAACAAAATCTTTACCCTCTTTGTCGATAGACCATTACAGTACGGCAGTGGGAGATCTCATCCAATTGCTTTCTGATTGCAACACACATCCCGGGGAAGTCATCGTGATTGCAGACAAGTTAACCAGGTCTGTTCTAATGCCTCATGAGTGGTCTCTCGACTTGAAGGTGGCATAGAGGATTTTCCGTCAAAGGGGCCAGCCATGCTGAGATTTTTTTTTTGCATCTGCCCTTAAAAATAAGTGCAGCAGACAACAGGAGTGGAGAAAGGGGATTATGACGATCGGAATGACTGCAAGGAGATTCTGATGATAGGGATGACTGCAGTTAGGGATGTAGACCGTAGGCTAGATGGGACTGGAATTTATTGGAGAAAACTTGCAAAGGAACCAAGGTATTGGGAGCAAATAACTAGAGAGGGAAATGTAGTAGAAAAGGAAGATGCCAAGAATTTATATTTGTTTGGACTGCAGGTTAGAGATTGCCTTCGCTATCAAAAATTTATATCAGAATATAGGCAGAGAGAAAGAAATAGAGGGGGTCCTAAACAAAAGACCAGCACTGGTAGAGTTTTTAGTAGAATCCAGAACAGAAGCTGCCATTAAAAGGAATAATTAGTAGAGCATATAAAATATTGCATGCTAATTATAAGAATCAATTAGAGGAGGTTAGGAGGGATTCAGAAGAGAGTCTGGATATGCAATTCACAAAGAAACAATGGGAGGATATATGTATGTCTTCAAAAATGTAACAAAAATCTCGAAGATTTAGGATTTTTGCTTGGAAATGTTTACATAGATATTTTTATGCCCCAAGTAGACTCCAGAGAATTTTTCCTCAGGTAGACAACAAATGTTGGAGGTGTGATGGGGAAGAAAGAGGTAATTGGGAACATATTTTCTGGGAGTGCTGTGGGTTGTCAGACTTTAAGGATTCCCTGCGGGATGCAGTGTTGGAGATGCTGGATGGGCAGATTGGTGTGACGAGTGAGATTGTTTTTCTGAGCTATGATACAGAACTGGAATTGCCTAGACATGGTAAGGCCTTGCTGTGTCTAATTATGGTGGGTGCCAAAAAAGCAATTACTAGATAATGGGAATCAAAATCTAAACCATCTATATTATAAGTAGTGTGTGTATGTATGTATATATATATATATATATATATATATATATATATATATATATATATATATATATATATATAGTAACAGAGTAATGAAGTCTGGTCTAGGGCACTGGACAGATTTAGGACGTATGTCTATGCTTCAGATAAAACAACTGGAATTGAGATCTTTAGAAAAGGATAGGAACAAACTGCATAGGAAAAAATGTGAATTGTGGAAACAATACATACAGGGGAGGAATGGGGTTTAAAAGAAGGCAGGACTTAAATGAGCTGTGTAATGTTTGACCGAAAATGATTGGGTAGATTATAAGTGATGTATAATGTTTGCAACTGGGTGTGTGTCAGTATGGTTTATGATGTAAAATGCTTGCAGGTAGGAATGTGTCGGTGTGGTTCGTTTTCTTTTGCATAAATGTATTATTGCTTATGTCATAAATGATGGTTTAATAAAGATGTTTCTTGTTTAAAAAAGGGGCAGGAATTGAATAAGTTATGTAATGTTGCTTGTTATATGATATATAACAATATATGTGAAGTATGTTTGTTAATTTAGTACAGTTTGATTACTTTTGTAAAAATTTAAATTTGCCTGTGTCACAAGTGATGATTCAATAAAGGTGTTTTAAAAAAAAAAAAAAAAAAAGTGCAGCAGGTTCTTTACCCTGATCCCCTCAGTGAGAGGCATTCCACTTCATGCTTGACCCTCTGGTCTTCCTTACGCTTACCCCCTATTTCCCCTCATTCCCAAATTTCTGCAGAAAGCATTTCAATTGAAGAGCACAGTTAACCTCATTGTACTATACTGGTCTTGTCAGATGTGGTTTCCCTTCCTTGGCCTCATCTTCTACATCCTCCCTGGATTCTGGATCCAACCCCAGACGTAGTGTCTCACCCGACAGATATGACTCATCCAGATGTTTCAGGCCTGAAGTTGACTACAGGTATCTCCAGTTCTGTTGGTTGTTAGACAGCCCAGGGTCTCCCACTGCACACCACTTTGTTACCATCCCACAAAGCTTCCACTAGAAAAGTTTACAAAAGTAAATGGAAAAGATTTGTTTTTGGGGCACACAAAAAGAATCTAGATCCTTTTTCAACACACATTTCTAAGGTTCTTGACAATTTAGCTCTAATTTTCAGTGAAGGGGCTAGCTCTTCAGCTGTCAGAGTACAATTAGCAGCTATATGTTCTTTGTGTTTCACTGTTGCAGTCATTACATTTGGGTAATCTGCTGGCAGGTTGCCCTCAGTCGGCCTAAATTCCAAAGTCTTGGGTCCTCGTCGGTTGCTGTCTTCTCTTCCATGACATCAGGTCGTCAGGGGTATAAGACATACATCCGATGTCATTTTCTTTGGTCTTTCTTGCCGCGTGGTGCCCGAAGCAGAAGCATTTCACAAGTGCCGGTTGGCCGACTACTGAAATATTCGAGTTTGAGTTTCAGAACCAAAGTCTTCACTAAAGCTAAGTACCCAGTTGGGAAAACTTTTTTCTCTCTTTTTACCGATGTCAGAAAAAGTTAATAATTGTATTACTTGTGGGAAGCAAATACCTCATAAGAATTTCCATTTATACTGTATTCCTTGCCTAGGCCCTGATCACAACGTGCCTGGCTGTCGGTTTTGTGCTAGATTTAACCAACACATTATTAAGCATCAGTATATTTTTGCATCTAAGTATTTTGGAAACAGATTTAACTACCCAGAAATGTCGTCGGATAGTAATCCGACTACCGGAGTACATAAAAAAAGCAAAGAAAAGGACAGAGAAAGGCAGTCGAGATCCAAAACCGACGACAAAGCTTCTCCTAAGCCAGTCGCCGGTTCGCCAGTACTCAGTGAGGCGCTTTCGCAGCCCCTGATACCCACTACCTTCGAGTTGCAGGCCTCTACCGATACCCACGTGGAGTCCGGCATGCCGCAAGATACTCAAGGTATTGGACCGACGGATGTATCTCCCTCGGATGGGTCCGGAGCTGCTGAGCAGGCACTGGCTTCTGAGGGTGTATTCATACCTCAACATTTATATATCAAACCGACGAAAGCTAAAAAACCAAATGCAAAGACATCTTCTAAAACTAAAAAAACAACACCTGAGCCGCGTGCACAGGCCTCTATGCCTAAAAAGACAGATGATCAAAATGGCTGAAGACCTTATTCCCTTGATCAGGGGTACCCATCCCCCTCCAGATAAGAGGCCTAGGCAAGACACTGACTATGAATCTTCAGATCAGGTTTCTATTTCTTCTGATTCCTCTTCTGATCAGGAATTATCTTTACCTCTCTATGATGATTCTGATGCTGAGGAGTCTATTCCATCTACATCTCCTCCTGAGGATTATTCATTTGGAGAAACCTTGCATACTTTGAGGGAGCATTTTCACTGGGAGAGTCAAGACTTCTCAGAATCAAAAAAGAGGCTCAGGGATTTCCTTCTTCTCCCTCAGCACAAGCCTTTAGCCATTCCCCCTGTTTTAGACATTGTGGATGATGTGTTTTCCGAGTCAAGCCTGACCCCTGACTCCTTACCTCCGGCTCCCAGTAAGCCTGACAGATATTACAGGGTCCCTAACTCTCATAAATTTTTATTTAGAAACCCTGCTGCTGATCCTGAAACCATTTCAAAGGGTCCAAAGGGAATTAAGGCCTCAACAGCAAAAAACCCTAACCCCTCTGACAGATTCAGGGGCACCGGACAGATGGGGAAAAAAGGTTTATATATCGGCAACCTTGGCAATCAGGGCCTTAAACTGTCAATTTCATATGCTTAAGTACCAACAACATGTTATGGGATTGCTGAAACAGAAAATGATGTTGATTTCAGAATGTGCAGAAAATAAGGAATGACAGGAATTATTGCATGCAGCTGAACAAGTTGGAAAGCATACTTTGCAATGTGGTTTTGATTCTTTAGAGGTCTCCTGCAGGGCCGCAGTTACTGGATCTGTGATTAGGAGGCATGCCTGGTTAAAGGAACAAAATTTGCCTGTTCATGTTAAAGCTAAATTACTAGATGCACCTTTACAGCATGATACTCTGTTTGGCATTAAGGTAGAAGAGGTTTTAAAGAAAATAGAAGACAAAGCTGTCTTTGCAAACTGTTAAAGATTTCTTACAGGTGCAGCCACCTAGATTCAGTAGACACTGGCCTACAAAAAATAGTCCTTTCTTGTGTCAGACAGAGCTCAAAGGGGCAAATCCAGATGCAGAACCCAGAAGGGTTCCAGGTACCAGGCTCAAGACTCATACAGGTCAAAGCAATGGGGGCGCATCCACCTCCAAATCTGGAGGAGATACAGCGCAAACCTACAGAAAACAATCCCAATGACTTCCCTCTGCCTACACCAAGCACTTATCTTTTGGCAGCACCCACAGGGGGAAAATTAGCACTTTTTGCTTAAAATTGGCAGTTAATAACCCAAGACGAGTGGGTACTAAACATCGTATCACAGGGATACAGATTCTATTTCCACACTCTGACAATGGCAAATGGTTGGCTGGATCTGCCAAAAAAACAATGGGCAGAGGCACAGAAACAGGTTACGTCCCTCATGGATATGGGGGCCATTCAGACAGTACCAGAACAGGAAAAAGGACAAGGTTTTTACTCAAGACTGTTCTTGATACCCAGAAAGGACAAGGCCTGGTGGCCAATACTGGATTTATCGATTTTGAACACATACCTGGACATTCCAAAATTCAAAATGCTCACTTTGCAACAGCTTCTGCCCATGCTGGGCAAGAATGCTTGGCTGGTGACTTTAGACCTAAAAGAGGCATACCTGCATGTCCCAATAAGACAGTTGTGCAGAAGATACCTCAGATTCAAAGCTGGCTTAATGCATTACCAATTCTCTGCACTGCCCTTTGGCTTATCTACTGCACCCAGGGTCTTCACAAAGTGCCTGGCACCAGTAATTGCATTTTGCAGACAAAGAAGTATTCAAATATATCCTTACTTGGATGACTGTCTCATTCAAGCAGAGAACAAGGACACTCTTCTTCTACACCTGGCATTTGTGAAAAGGCTTCTAACATGCCTAGGGTACTTAATAAATGAAAAGAAATCACAACTGGTACCCTCTCAAAAGATAACATTCCTGGGTGCAAGCTTGCATACAACTGCCCAGATGGCTTACCTCACTACATACAAAGGCAACTGACTACTTACTTCAAACTGATGACAACAAAACCCCAGTCTTCTGTAAGACAAATTCTGCAGGCTCTGGGCTTCATGGCATCCTGCATCCTACTAGTTCCATATGCAAGACTGCATATGAGGAAACTTCAATGGTACCTAAAAAGTTTATGGAGTCAACATTCACACAGTCTGGAAACAATGATTCCTCTCATTCCCTGCCTGCATCAGGAGTTTTTGTGGTGGGCAAAGGCCTGTCACCAAAACATGGGACGGCGCTTCACTCTTCCCCCCTGCCAACCAAACCTTAACAACAGACGCATCAGATTATGCCTGGGGGCCCACATGGTAGGAAGATGCATTCAGGGCATATGGGCACCAAATCAAATGCATCTACATATCAACCAGAAAGAAATGCTAGCTGTTCAAAATGCCCAGACAGCCTTCAAGGACTTACATCATCCAGGACAACTACTGATAAAGACGGACAACACCACAGTCATGTGCTATGTGAACAAGCAAGGGGGCACACATTCATGCCCCCTTTGCAGATTAGCCATGGCACTGTGGGACACAGCTTTGACCTACCAAATAAATCTTCAAGCTCAATTCCTGTCAGGAAAACAAAACACTCTGGCAGACAATTTAAGCAGAAACATTATGGATCCTCACAAGTAGAAACTAAACCCACAAGTCTTCAGCATGATAGCAGAGAAATGGGGGAGTCCAGACATAGATCTATTTGCCTCTCCTCAGAATTATCAACTAAAAAGATTCTGCACAAGGACTTATCACAGACAAGGATGGAAAGTGGATGCCCTGTTCTTCAGTTGGAAAAACCTATCAGTTTACACCTTTCCTCCTCTGCCTCTTCTACCCAAGGTCCTCCTAAAAGTCAGACAAGAGAAGCCAAAGATGATAGTAATTGCCCCGGACTGGCCCCGCCAATACTGGTACCCAATCCTAAGGAACTTGTCTTAATACCCAACTTGGACCTTGCCTCAAAAACCACAACTACTGTCCCAGCAAAACAATCAGATCCTGCACAATCAAATACAGACTCGGAACCTGGCAGCATGGCTAATCCTGTAATCATACAAACGACACCTCTCAGTAATGCTGTGATGGATGTCATTTTGGAAGCCAGAAGGCCTAGTACTAGAAAATCGTATGCTGACAAATGGAAGAGGTTCTGTGCTTGGAATCAAGCACAAGGAACTGATACAGCAGAACCGCATATTCCTCAGATATTACAGTACTTAACTGAGATGCTTGACAAAGGCCTATCTTTCTTATCAATCATAATCCATGCCTCTGCCATTTCGGCTCATTACAGTACAGAGCCACCAATCTTTTCTCATCCTTTAGTAAAGCAGTATCTTAGAGGAGTCAAAAATGTAAGGCCTACTAGAAGATCACCATTACCTGCATGGGACCTCAATTATGTGTTGGAAAAGCTCACCCTGCCTCCATCTGAACCAGCTGCTACCCCTGATATAAAGTTCTTATCATGGAAGACAGCTCTGCTACTAGCAATTACTTCAGCAAGAAGAGTTTCAGAGCTATGGACTCTCATGGCTGTAGAGCCTTTTATCCTATTTTACCCAGACAGGGTGTCTCTGAGGACAAATCCTACTTTTATGCCTAAGGTCGTTTCCAGTGTGGCTCTTAACCAAACAATTCATCTGCCAACTTTTTACCAAATCCGCAGAACAAAGGGGAGAGAATTCTGCATTCTTTGGACGTACACAGACCGCTAATATTCCACTTGAGCAGGAGTAAAGCTCTAAGAAAAACAGCAATTACTAGTGTCATATGCTGCAGGATCAGAAGGAAAGACTATTTCAAAGCAGACAATTTCAAAGTGGATAAGCCATTGCATCTGTTTCTGCTACTTACACCATGGTAAACCTGTGCCCAAGGGCATTAGGTCTCACTCCACCAGGGCTGCAGCTACTTCAGCAGCCTTTCTCAGAGGAGTACCAACCAAGGACATTCTAGAGGCTGCTACTTGGAGTTCTGTTCACACCTTTACAAAGCATTACCATTTGCCTCTCTACTCTAAGTCCAGGGCAGGCTTTGCCACTGCAGTGCTGCAGGGCCTTATAGCCTCACTTAATGCTGTTTAGCTCCAGCCTCCCAACCATAGCCTTGGGATTCTACCCAAATGTAATGACTGCAACAGTGAAACACGAAGAACATAGTACAGTTGTGTACACTTCCCATAAATGTAGATGTTCAAGTATATTCACTGTTGCAGTCCAGGTTACCCTCCCACCATCCCCCTGTCATTCTACAGTTTAACTTTCCTTCTCTATCTTCTACAACCTATGTGGTGTATTTGCTTGTAGATGAAGGTAAAGTTTATATTGATGCATGTATATATTTATAAATATTTATAATATTTCTACCTTTTTGGGGGCACCTGACATCGGGGGCAAGAAAAACTAAAGAAAATAGTGTCTGCTGCATGTTTTATACCCCTGACGACCTGACGTCATTGAAGAGAAGACAGCAACCGACGCAGGACCCAAGACTTTGGAATTCAGGCCGACTGAGGGCAACCTGCCAGCAGATTACCCAAATGTAATGACTGCAACAGTGAATACACTTGAACATCTACATTTATGGTAAGTGTACACAACTGTACTTTCTAACTTTCATATGGGAGTAAATAACTCTACCATATCTTCCTCCAAGCTTTATAATGCCTTTTTAAGAGGAACATATTTACTTAGACCTCCTTTAAAGGATCCTTTTTCTTTTTGGGATTTAAATGTTGTTCTTCAGGGCTTAACCCAACCCCCTTTGAACCATATGCTAAGTCTGAACTAAAGTTTGTGACCTGGAAGATTATTTTTCTAGTTGCTATTATTTTTGCCAGAAGAGTGTCTGAACTTCATGCTCTCTTTTCTAAACCTCCTTAGTTAATTTTGCACAAGGTTATTTGAGTATCTGTGTGGCCTAGTCCTTCCTTTCTACCTAAGGTGGTGTAAACATCTAATATTAATAAGTTTATCAACCTTCCAGTATTCTTTATAAATTTCTCAAAGGAGATTGCTATTATTCTAAAAGTGTCTTAGCTCTGGTTTAAGTGCTTTGGCTTCAGGCCTGTTATTTTACATTAAGAAGGTTTGTGGTCTACATTCTCTTGGGAGGAGAAGGTAACCTCTGCCCTTCTTAGCTGTGAATTGCTGGTTGAAGGCGTATTGTTCTTGTTGTTTGAAGTGTCTTTGTCCGGATTTAAGCATTTGGGTTCCAGACCAGTTATTTCACACTAGGAAGGTTTGTGGTCTACCGTCTTGTGGGAGTATTCTAGTGAATTGTTTTATTTAAACTGTTTCTTTTTTTGCTGTTGACTGCGATCTTCTGCACTTTGAATTTCCAGTACTTGCTGAATCTGGACTGTTTGGTATCATTTGAGCACTAAAACCAGCCATCTTACATGAAGACAACCCCCCCCCCCCCCTGCACCCTTGTGACAGAAATATGCAGCCAAGGGCCCATCTTAGTTGGGAATTGCTGGAATAAAGCTCAGTCGTCGGCTTTCCATTTGGATACTTTGTTGAAAATAGTTTAACTTCACTTGTATTTAAGTGTCGTGTTTGCATGGGTTTGCACTTAGTTTACCAGAGCTGCTCAGAGATTGCACTGCTGCCGTGCGAGCAACTCAGTTGTGCATTGTGAAGCATTGACACAGTTTTCTACCCCTAGCCCTCCATAGAATAGCCACTTTTTGTTAGTCTTACAGTAAAACCTGGTCCATCTAGCCCACTCCCCACTAGTTACTACAGTATATACCTGTCATAATGGACGGGCAGTTTCCCATCATTTCTCCAGACATCCTGATTGACATGGGCATCCTGAGGCAGTGTAACAATTGCTTCGTGTATACTGAAACCAGTTACCCCTAAAGCAAACAAATGCAACTTGTGAGAGATGTATCTATACTACGAATTTGGAATAAGTTTTTTCACATAAAAAAATCAGATATCAAACAGGCTGTCTGCACACCCAGTTCACCTTTTGCACGTAACAGGCTCTCAACACATAAACCCACATACATGGAGGTACTTGCTAGAAGCCTACCTAAAGATCAGAGCCCTCCCAAGCACAAGTCTACTGCACACACTGCAGACCCAACAGAATCTACTACACACAATAATACATACCATAGTGTCTCAGCCAGTAAGCCCCTAAGGCAAAGCACTTCAGAACCAAATGTATTGATCATAGGCGACTCCATAGTGAGACACACAGATCCCCCTCACCAGTCTGGACAAGATGAAGGTCACGGTCAGCTGCCTGCCAGGTGCCAGGATCCGTCATGTCATGCACGCACTCAAGTCTGTCAACAAGAAGTACCAATATAACTCTGCCATAGTCCATGTTGGGGTGAATGACTTAAGCTGTACCTCAGTGGACTATATGAAGAAAGACATGAATGAACTCTCTGATTGTGCCCCAGACAGGTATGTCCGTAGCCCTAAGCGGCATTCTACCTTCACCCAGGACGATGACTCAGTATAAAAAAAAAATGATTGATTTTATCAATTGGCCTAGCTTCTAGGGAATCCAGTATTTTTCAGCCTGGGAAGATATGGTTGACAGACTATGCTGCTTTCCCAGAGATGGTGTTCACCTGTCACCTCTTGGCTTTCTGTTACTGGCAAAGGTACATGCCTCCCCCATTGTGCCCTTTTTAGACAATGTCATAACAAAATTCCTGATGTAAAAAAAATCCACTAGAGACAAACTCAAGGTTATGCTGCTTAATGCTTGGAATCTAAATCAGAAACTTCATTTACTGGAGGCACTTCTTACCTTGGAAGATGTCTATGTCTCTGCAGTCAGAGACATGGTTCAAGGCAGCAGAGAGAACCCAGGTCGTGCAAGGCTACAATGCCTTCCACACATTCAGACCTCAAAATGACCATGAAAGAACCAAAGGTGGAGGTTTATCCATCTTCATTAAAGACAAATACACCTCAAGACTTGTCAAGCAGTACTATTCCCTAGTGCTACTCCAAGTCCAACTTAACTGTAGGTAAACCCCCTTCCATATCATTGTTAGCTGTAGGTCTCCCCACCTTGAACCATGAGAACCACTGAGCCTACCTGGACCTTCTTGAGTCACTTACTATACAGCCAAACACCTTGGTCATGGGTGATTTCAGCTATCCTTCCATTGACTGGGAGTCATATATGAGCAAAAAACACACTCACCCTAAGGTTTCTAGACTTTAATACAAATGTTCTGGAACAGATAGTCTGCACCCCCAAAAAGGAGCTTGATTGTCCTAGACTTGGTACTCACCCTGTGTGTGTAGCCCTCCCTGGTAAGGTCTGATCATAAATCAGTTTTGTTCGAAGTAACAGTCTTACCTGACCCCCCCCCCCCAAAGAGCAAAATGGATGAAAAATGTATTCAAAGCTAACTGTAACCTCCCAAACGATGGCATAAATAGTTTCAAACCTCCTGCTACCACTGTCAACAATGACTCTTACACAGAGGTGTACACAAATGCCCTGTATAAACACCTATACAAATATATAGAGTCAGCTGTACCTGAACAGATCAAAACAAGGTCCTGACAAAAAAAACAAGCCATCCTGGTGGATATCAAGCATAAATAGTTGTACAACAAGAGGAAGAAACTAATGTCTAACAAGAGGGAACCGACTCAGCAGAGGAAGGACACCCTCCACAGCATGAACAAGCAAATTAGATTTCTTGTGAAGTCCTCTAAAGCCAATTATGAAGCCAAACTAGCATCTCTAGCTAAGGATAATCACAAAGCATTGATTAGCTACATCAGAAATCTAAAAAGGAAAGCTGAACTAGTGTACTGACCCCGAGGACATCTCCAACCTCCTAGCAGACAGATGTGGCACAGATTTCACCCCAGTGACCCCACCAGACATATGCCAGAGCATACCTGTCACCAGGCTTCTACCTAATATCTCCAAAGAGCAGATCATAACACCACTCTCTATGGCCAAAAACACAGCCTTTATGGGACTGGATAGCATCCCATGCTGCCTACTAAATGGTCTAAAACAGGACCTAGTGGAACCACTTGACACTCTCTTCAACCACAGTCTAAGTACTGGCTTTGTCCCAGCAGAGTGGAAAACAGCAACAGTAATTCCCTTGCACAAAGGAGGTCCATCATCTGACCCTAGTAACTGTAGATCCATAAAACTAACCAGGCTTACCTACAAGGCCATGGAGAGAATCATCATGGACCTTATCAACAAAGAAATAGGTGACCTTCAAACTCTTGACCCGATCAATTTTGGCTTTAAGAGTAGGTCATGCATATTAAACCTGGTGGACTTCTTCAAGAATGTCACCAAAGCCTTGGATGAAGGCAAAATAGTAAGTACAGCCTATCTTGATGTAGCCAAGGCTTTTGCCACAATCCCACACTCGGGCATCATTGGGGAAGTCACCCAGCTGAGAATTAACCCATATGTCACTAGATGGGTAGCCAACTTGCTCACTGACAGAATGCATACTGTCAAAGTTAGGGATTCCACCTCTACCAGTAGACTAGTTACCAGTGGTGTACCACAAGGATCTGTGCTGGGCCCCCCCTCCCCCCACTGTTTGGAATCCGTTTCTCAGAAGTCCAGGTGAAAGTAGATGGCCTATGGCTTACCAAGTTACCGATGACTGCAAGCTGGGTGCAATCATCGAGTCCCCCAACGATGTTGATATACTGCAAAAAGGGTTTACACCAACAAATGATGGGTGCCAAAGCCACCAACTTAAACTAAACACAAAAAAAAAAGTTATCATCCCTTTCGGCAAAGGAGAAGTCCCTGCAAATTACAGTATTAACTGTACCCCCCTTTAGCTCAAACCATGCAGTGAGAGATTTGGGGAACACAGGTTAATGATAACCTTAACTTCAATCACCATGTGCCCACAGTGGTAAGGAAGGACGTCTATGTTGCACATCTCGTAAGTAAGGGCATCGCATGCAGAACTAAGGATGCTATAACTCCCCTGTGCTCATCCCTCATCAGACCACTGTAGAGTACAACACTCCCTTCTATATGTACCTCAACAGACACCTGCAGCAGCTGGAAAGACCTCAGGGGTTTCTCTCAAAGAAAATTCAGGGCCTTCAACACATGATCTACATTGACAGACTGAAGGTCATTTCACTGTAACTCTATCTTATAGGCTGCAGAGAGGTGGCTTGTGCCTAGCCTGCAACATTAACAGGACATGCTGGAGAGACAGACACGTCTCCCAGAGATGGCCACTCCTCTGGAACAAACTCCCAATTTACGTAAAACAGAGCTCCTCGGTGACCCTATTTAAGTGTAACTTAGACAACTGGATGGGAGACTGTAAATTTACCCTGGGGGTTTCACCTGTGTCCTTTTTGAATAAGGACAGTCAGTGCTGATTATAGATTCATGCTGCAAATATAGACCATACAACCTGGTCAGTAAGAGAACAAGTGTGTAATATGGCTAAGCTTATAAATACTCTAGGGCCAATAGCCTAGTAACCTCCTGTGAACCTATGTGTTACACTTGTTGGATGTTCATAGACAGTTACATTTCTACATTCACAGATCCAAAGATTTGAGGAAATCCGAGGAATTATTCGTTTCATTTTCTGAATCAAAATTAGGCAAACCAGTTTCTAAAGTAATTTTGCCGAAATGGTTGACGTGATTGTATTACCTTTCTTTATGAAAAAGTGGGTTTGTCTTTACCAAACGTTCCAAAATTCCATTCCACCAGGTCTACGGCAACTTCTTCATCCTTTGTCTAAGACTTCCTTGGGTGATATTTCTGCAGCTGCCACTTGGGCTAATCCTCACTTTTATTGCTCATTATAAATTGGATCTGGTGCCTAGGGGAAGAGCAGCCTTTGGCTCAGCTGTGCTCATATCCTTCCTTAGAGTCCTCCTGGGATTTAGGTAGCTGGGTACTTACCATAGTATTCTTTCTGTGTTGTCTATTTTCATTCTTGCTCAACTTCCCACTCACCAACCCCCTCCTTGTTTTACGCCTGGAAAGATCAAAGGATTTTAGAGGAACCCCTGTTTCTTGTTTGAGCCTTAGATGACATTCTTTATTTTTCACCTCTCTGTAGGTCTGTGGGCAGCAGACTTTATTTGAGGTATGTAAGGTGACTAGGGAATTATGGGTTAAGGTAGAAGCTTTTGAGTTTGTGTTCTTAGATATGAAAGCTATGGGGTTGGGAGGGTGGCCTAATGGTTAAGGTGTTTGCCTTACAAACAGAAGGTGCAGGGTTCGAGTCTCACAAGGGATAATGGGCTAGGCTTAAAATGGCTCACAAGTGTAGTTAGCTTAGTACTAACCTATGAACCTAAGAAATGCCCAAGTCGGATCCAAGGATCAGATCCAAAACAAACAGTTGAATAAAAATGGACAACATAGATGAACCGTTATGGTTAGTAGATAACTTTTTTCCCCCTAAGAGAGTGTTTATGCAGTTCATGTTTTGTATAATCTGAAAAAGTTTTAATTAAAGGGTGATATAATAAAATGCTTGATGCAGAGGAAAACTGCATGGAGTGTAACATTTTTATTTTTATATATGTTTTATTTCTGGCTTTTTAAAAGAAGAAGAATGTGCGTTTTGAAATGGACACAAATACATGTAGAGGGAGAGAGAGAGAGAGAGAGACAGATGTCTGTAAAGGAAAAAGAATGATGTTAAGTTGTCTATCTCGCCTTCATTCTTGCTGGATGGGTTCGGAGCCGACCTCGGCTCCGACTCGGCCACTCTAAAAGCTCGAGAGTTGGTTCCACCGGCTCGAGGCGCCCCTTATATCCCACAGTGCTAGGCGAGAGTTACCCCAGATCTCGTTTGCCGCTACAGCTTCGAGGTTGGTTGTTTCTACCGGTTCCTGGTGAGTACTATTTTCTTGTGAAAATTAGTCTTTAAAACCCCTTTAATTTAATATTTTTACTTAGTTAGTGTAGGTTAGAAAACTTTTATTCCCTACCCAAAAAAATTTCCGTTTCTTTCCCCAAGAACCTTTGGTTCTTCCCTTGGGCCTATAGGCCTTTCCTTCCCTAGTGGAGTGTGTGTGTTTATTGTAGTTTATTGTAGTTTAAATTACTAGTATTACTACTATTTTTATTGTATTAACCTGACAGGGTATAACTAGTGTGTTTGTGTGCGTGTTTGTGTACACCTGTTCAGACAAAAATGTCTAAAGAAGCAAAGGTCTCCGGATTCAAGAAGTGTGAATGCGTGCTGTCAGAAAATGTCTCTGACAGACGCTCACACTTCTTGTGTCTATTGTCTGGGGCCTTTGCACCTGCAGGACTCCTGTGCTGTGTGCCATGGCTTCAGCCCCAGGGTCCTGCAGGAAAGAAAGAATAAATTAATTCTTAGAGGCTTACTCAAGCCAGAGGATTCCCTGTCTGTTTCAAAAGGGAAGCCCTCTAAGGCATCTAGGTCTTCGGCTCCGGCAACTGAGCCGAGACCCAAGGTTTCTCAACCTTTGCCTTCATCGGCTCCGGCTGGAGCCGATAAGTCTCAGTCCACAGTTTCTGTGGCTCCTCGCTCGGCGGAGCCGAGGTTATAGAAGTTCCCGTGTCGGCTCCGACCAGACCTTCGGAGCCGACAACTAGGAAGAGGTCCAGGTCACCATCTCTTGGCTCCGTTCATTCGGCTCCAGGATCTCCCCTGCTGTCTGAACGGAGCCAAAGGTCTCACTCCTCTAGGTCATCGAGGCTGTCGGATCATGACCTTCAGAGGGTAGTGAGTCGACTACTTAAGTCCGAGGCACTGGCCCAGATGCTTCAGAGCCCGACTCATCAGTCGATGCCTGCCCCGGTCCATCAACATATTCCTCCTTCGACTCTCTTGAGTTCGGAGCCGGGTCGTGTCGGAACCGAGACTGTGATTACGTCGGAGCCGATACAATTGTCTTCGGCTCCGTCGTCGGCTCCGTTTTCTTCTTTGGAAGAATCTCGGCGCCGGACTTCCCTCGCCGGCTCCGAGGGGGTGAGTGGCATCGGACCCTTGTCCGACCCCCCTCTCCCTCTCGGGGCTGGTGAGTTCGGCTCCGACATCGGCCTCGGAGCCATCACTGTCGGTGCCGAGGGGGGTTCTTAGCTTCTCGGAGCGGGGACCTCTGGCTCTGCCTGACAGGGGTGCATTCGAGGTCATGCGGAGTGTGTTAGAGCCTGGCTCTACTCCACAGTCGGCTCCGTCCGCCTCTCCCTCTATGGTGCCTCAGGCTAAGTCGACTCACTCCCTCATCCCGGACCGCAGAGAGCCAGCTCCTCAGGAGCCCCTGTGGGATTTCATCCTCTTCCGAGGCCTCTCCTGATTTGGCAGAAGAGTCCCCTCGGAAGAGGAAGTGTAAGAGGAAACACATTGACTCACCTGAGTCCATCACGTCAGACACAGATTTGGATGATTCTGAGGGTTCCCCGTTCCCCTTCTGAAGATGTCTCATTTGCAGACATTCTGGAGATCCTGAAACAGAGGGGAAATTGGCCAGCCCTCAACCCTTCGGAGGACGAATCTGTGTATCTTGAGGCGTTGGCTCTCGTCCTTCCACCTCCTGGGTGTCCCCTTGACCCCCTCATGCAGGTGGTTGCTAAGAAGGCATGGACGGCTCCTGATTCAGTGGACCCCACTCCCAGGAGACCCTCTAAGTTCATAACAGCTCCAGCAGACAAACAATTTTTAACAAAAGGAGTTTCTGTGGATGCTATGGTGGTAGCTGCTGCCACAAAGAAGGAACTAGCTGATCCTTCAGTACCTGTCAATCCACCTAACAAGGAATCTAGGTCCATGGATAGGTACGGGAAGCGGATGTTCTCCTCAGCGACATTTACCATGCTCGCTGAACTACCTGTGCCATTTTACTCGTCTTCAAAGGGACTTGATCAAGGAAGCGAGTGAAATGTTAAAGGATCCTACAGCTGCGGGTTTCCAAGACAAGATGAACACGCAGCTGGCTACCCTTAACTCCATATCCAACTCCTCCATGCGCCTCCTTTCTTACGCTGGCTGATGGAGCGAGCAGAGCCGCAGGGACAGGTGTGGCCTTACGTAGGCACGCCTGGATGCGGCTATGCAATTTTCGGACCCTTTCAAGACGTCTTTCACGAACTCCCTTTGATGGATCATCTCTCTTTGGTCCACAAGTGAAAGAAACCCTGACTAGGTGCGAGACTGATGGCAAGACCCTTTCTGCCGTCGGAGTCCGTTTTCGACTCCTTCCAGGCCTTACCCCAAAGGCCAGAAGGGTGGAAAGATGTGGTTCCGTAAACAATCTCAAGGGACTTCGCCTGACGACAGAGTCGTTTTCCTACCAAAGGCAGAGGTGGGAATAACAATGGTAGACGCCGCCCTAGGGGCAGGGGGTCCGCAGAACCAGGGCAATCGGGAAGCCTTCCTGACAAGGCCTTTCAGCATCCCTGAGGTGTTGCCCGACTGCCCATCTTCGGAGGCAGTCGGGGAAGATTGTCACTGTACCCAGAAGCCTGGCTATCCCTGACTCAAGACAAATGGGTACAGTCCATCATTTCAAGGCTATCTATCCCCTTTCTTCGCTTTCCAAATCAGTCAAAAAAATCCCTTCCAGATGTTCCACCCGCTCAAAGGGATCTAGCAGCTTTGGAAATTTCAAAACTGCTTGCAAAAAGAGCAATTCAGCCAGTGCCAGCAGACCAACAAGGATCCGGAATCTACTCAAGGTTCTTTTTAGTTCCAAAGAAAACAAGGGACTGGAGACCGATATTGGATCTCAGTGTCTTGAACAAATCAGTCAAGAAAACAAGATTTCGGATGGTCACGCTGCAATCCATCCTTCCCCTTTTGGGCAAAGGAAACTGGATGTGCTCTATAGACCTTCGGGATGCGTCTATCACATAAAAATGAACAGAAGCTCCAGAAGATTCCTCCGCTTCAGGCTGGGAACCAGTCATTTTCAGTTCAGGGCCCTGCCCTTTGGTCTCACCACTGCCCCGGTGTTTACCAAATGCATGGCAGTGGTAGCTTCTCACCTGAGACGACAAGGATTCCAGGTGTTTCCATATTTGGACGACTGGCTCCTCACAGCTCCCACCAAGCATCTCCTTCTAATGGCCAGAGATTATACTTTTCGCTTTGTCAAAACTGGGTATTTCAATAAATTGCGAAAAGTCTGTTTTGTCGCCTTGTCGTACTATTACCTACATAGGCGCAAATCTAGATACGATAAACATGTCTGCAAGGCTAACACATCAAAGGATATCAGACATTCACAAATTGGTATCACTCCTTCTCAACAACAACAGAATCAAAGCCAGGTTAGTTCTAAAGGTGTTGGGAATTATGGCAGCGCCATACCTCTCCTTCCATTAGCCAGATACCACATGCGGATCCTTCAGTGGATGCTTTTACTCAATGGTCATACCAGGAACTTCCAATGTCTCACACCATTGTGATCACGCAGGCGTGCAAAAGCATCTCATGTGGTGGATGTCTTCCCCATCTCCTGTCGGGAAGACCTTTTGTTCCACCTCCTCCGGTTGCTACACTGACAACGGATGCCTCCCTGATCGGGTGGGGGGGGCATTATCAGGGCAGGACAGTCCAGGGCACATGGCAACCAAACGAATGCCACTTGCACATAAATGTTCTGGAGATGAGAGCAGTGCTTTTAGCGTTGCAAGCCCTTCAAGACTCTCTTCCCTTGGGAACAATTGCAATCCAGACAGACAATATGTCTGTAGTGTGGTACATCAACAAACAAGGCGGAACCAGATCATACCCCCTGTGTCGAGAAGCACTCAGACTGTGGCAATGGGCGATTTCTTCTCAGCGTTTTCTGATAGCAACGCACATTCCCAGGAAGTCCAATCATATTGCGGACAAGTTGAGCAGAGCTATTCTCATGCCTCACGAGTGGTCTCTGAAAGACTCTGTAGTGAGAGAAATTTTTCTCAAGTGGGGTCAGCCTTGCTGCGATCTTTTTGCTACTCCCCAAAACAGCAAGTGCAGAGAATATTTCACTCTGTTCCCTTTACCAGGCCAACCCAGCAGAGACGCTCTAGTCCAAGTTTGGCCCCGGGGACTTCTGTATGCATTTCCTCCTTTCCCACTGATCTCTCAAGTAATTCAGAAAGCTATCGCTCAGAAGGCCTCATTGATCCTCATTGCTCCTTACTGGCCTCGACAAGTGTGGTTCCCCTTTCTACATCGTTTTCTCTTGGAGCGACCGTGGAATCTGGACCTAGTTCCAGATCTTTTGATCCATCAGTCGGGTCAGTTTCATCGCTCCCTCCCCTCTCTGAACCTCACTGCTTGGTTCCTCCAGTTCCAACCTTAGCCAGGCTTCCTCAGTTATCTCACTCTATTAGAGATATATTGATAGCTTCCCATAAATCTTCCACTCGAAAGATTTATTTGAGTAAGTGGAAACGCTTCTCATATTGGGCACAAGGAAAGGACATAGATCCTTTCACCGCTTCCATCCAACTAGTCCTTGATTTTCTAGCTGAACTCTTCCATGCAGGTTCATCTCCCTCTACACTTAAAGTTCAATTGGCAGCTATTTCTAACTTTCATGTGGGTATTTCTGAATCTGCCCTAATGTCCCACAAACTCTGCAAAGCCTTTTTGAAAGGAGTTTTTCTTCTCAGACCTCCGATAAGAAATCCTCCTTCTCCTTGGGACCTAAATTTAGTTCTTGCTTCTTTGATTCTTCCCCCTTTCGAACCTGCAGCTTCCTGTTCCTTAAAATTGTTATCATGAAAAACTCTTTTTCTGGTAGCTATTACATCAGCTAGAAGAGTTTCAGAGCTTCAAGCACTCAGTTGTCGTCCTCCTTATCTTTTGTTTCATAAGGACAGAGTATCCTTACGAACTAACCCGTCCTTTTTGTCTAAGGTGGTCTCGACATCAAATCTAAACCAAAGCATTGACCTCCCTGTCTTTTTTCCAGAGTATTCCAATAGGTCTGAACAAAAATTACACTGCCTGGATGTTCATCGTCAATTGAGGTACTACTTGGATAGAACAAAACAATTCAGAAAATCTGATCAGCTGTTTGTCTCCTATCACGGAAAGCAGAAAGGGACTTTCAGTTTCAAAGGTATCATTATCCAGATGGCTAACATCTTTGATTTCCCTGGTATATGAAATTAGACAACAAAAATTGCCTAATAAACCTAAAGCCCATTCCACCAGAGCTTTGGCTACTTCTTTAGCCTTCCAAGACAGACTGCCTATTGACACCATTTGTGCAGCGGCTACTTGGGCTACTCCTCACACTTTTATTTCTCATTATAAGTTGGATTTAGCTTCTAGGCATAGAGCTAATTTTGGTTCCACTGTTCTCAGGAGTCTGTTCCGTTAGGCCACCCGGGACAAGGTGCTAGGGACGCGGTCCCATCCAGCAAGAATGAAGGCGAGATAGACAACTTAACATATAGAAGTTATGTTCTTACCATAACGTTCCATGTTAGTTGTCTTCTCGCCTTCTTCTTGCGTCCCACCCTCCTTCCCCTGGCCTGGACAGACCTAGAGGAGTTGTGATCGTGACCTCTCTTTCTACCACCTCTTTCTTAGGCATATGCTGTTGTGCATATTTCCTGGATCAGGATGTAGGTCACCCTTCTTTCTTCCTGTTGTTAGAGGTGGACTCTGTTTTAGAGTTATTCTGTTACTATTATAAGCTGGGGTTAGCTTACAAACGAGATCTGAGGTAACTCTCGCCTAGCATTGTGGGATATAAGGGGAGCCTCGAGCCGGTGGAACCAACTCTCGAGCTTTTAGAGTGGCCGAGTCGGAGCCGAGGTCGGCTCCGAACCCATCCAGCAAGAAGAGGGCGAGAAGAAGACAACTAACATGGAACGTTATGGTAAGAACATAACTTCTATTTTTAGTAATCCAGTAAGATAACCTGAATTGTTTTGTGTCTTTCGGCTTTTCCCGGTTAGGGGTTGCCACAGTGGAACTCTGGTCCGCTAATGATTGGCAGTTGATTTTTACGTACCGGCTTGCCAGGCCTGACGCACAACCTTCAACGAAGGTACGCCCATTCACGCATGTCTCCATGCAGAAGACGCTCTAGCTGAGAATCGAACTGGACAACGTCTTACTGTGAGGCGACAGTGCTACCGCAGCACCACCACCAAGAATCCCAAAAGCTACCAGGTTGATCCTACAAGAATACTTCCCTAACTTAGTAGAAGGGAATCCTTGTAGTAGATATCTTTAGTCTGTAAGATGAGAAAAAGAAAACTTTGTAACTCGATTCTGCTGACCTAGGTACAGGTAACGTGTTTATCCTCCTGATATGTAAGATGCACAGCATTGTAGGTAGTAGACTGTCTGTAGGAAAATATTTGAAGAATGTTACATCTAAGGATAAAGTTGTCAGTGTGACAGGATACCAAGAAATTTTTTGGCTATTAATACGGCATTTAGGGATGTTGCTGAGCCATTAATTCTTCATTTCAGAAACCTGCTGTAAAGAGGCTGAAGATGTTAGATTTTTGGTGCTTTTTCTAAGGTCCTGTGAAATGTTTAAATTGTTTATGCCCATTTTTATTTATTTATTTATTTTTTTGCTGTTAATTTATGTTTTTTTATTATAATGTTCAGTAGGCAACTATAGTGAAAAGTCAGCCATATCTGAAAATATTTCTTTGATCTAGGAGATGAAGAGCAAAAATGTGACTGGAAACCATATTTACTTATTTAAATGTTAATTCTGGCAGTTATTCAGTTTCAGGGAGAAGGAGGAGATTTCCTTTCTGTAAGAGGAGAGTTTGAAATTAGCACTTTCCCTATCGGGAACGGCTTTTTAGATCTAGACCTTCTGAGGTAATAGTGCTAAGGCATAAAGATTTCACTAGTAACCTAAATGTAAACATTAGCTTTAGATGATTGCCAGTGTTAATGTGACATCTCAACCCCATGTGCAAAAATGAAAACCATTGTAATGGATGGGGAAAAGTTATTTTATTACACTTCTCACATGGCCTCCATTCATAAAATTAAGTTCTGCTGAAGTGACTTCACCTGAACTGTCATTTGATCTTTGCTGTGACTGATGTCAGCAGAAGGAGAGCATTAGGATACATCCATACATTTTACTGAAAGTATCACTCCAAAATCATCTCCAGAATCATGTCCATTAAAGACTGTGGATGTTTTCCCATGCATTCCCTTCTGAGAGATAAAGTAAAATTAAGTAGGCATGCCTTAATTAAAAAGTTTGTAAAACATCTCAGAAAATGCCCCACATAAAATGAGTTTCATCTTGGGGAGTTTGAATCACGGCACTTAAGCTATGAAGTGCCGTTATGTACACCATGTGCGACTATTCACTTTAGTTTCACATCTTTAATTTCATAAACTGTCTTAAGCAGTAATTCCAGTACATATCTTGTTAGGCATCAGTAATTAGTTTCTCAGACACCAGTGTTTTTTCCCATGAACACTTGTATTAAAGAATATATTTTATATGACATTTATACCATTTCTGTCTGCCAGCAATTTTTAGCCCAACAGGAGCCTAATGTTTAAGTTTAGTTTATAAACAGGTGAAAAATACAGTGCTGTGTCTCTACGTGATTTTTAAAGAGGAGGACCAAATATGACAATCAGAATTTCTGCTATCTATCATAAATCTTTTTTATATCCATATTATAAGCATGACCTTGCCTGTACTGTTGTCATTGATAATTGTAATGCTTGGCACCTATTTCACCTTCCCTGCCTGCCCCTAATCCTTGTCTCTGTCATCTGAACATTGATTAAGGTGTTGTTCAATAACTATTAAATTCACATCATCATCATCTTCTTTCGGCTGTTCCCATTAGGGGTCGCCACAGCGGATCATCTGTTTCCATTTCTTCCTGTCCTCTGCATCATGCTCTTTCACACCAACTGCCTGCATGTCCTCTCTCACCACATCCATAAACCTCATCTTAGGCCTTCCTCTTTTCCTCTTACCTGGCAGCTCCATCCTTAGCATCCTTTTCCCAATATACCCAGCATCCTTCCTCAGCACATGTCCAAACCAACGCAATCTCGCCTCTTGCTTTGTCTCTAAACTGTCCAACCTGAGCTGACCCTCTAATATACTGATTCCTAATCCTGTCCATCCTAGTCACACCCAGTGCAAATCTTAACATCTTTAACTCTGCCACATCCAGCTCTGACTCCTGCCTTTTCGACAATGCTACCGTCTCCAACCCATATAACATAGTTGGTCTCACTACCCTCTTGTAGACCTTCCCTTTCACTCTTATTGGTACCCGTCTGTCACAAATCACTCCTGACACTCTTCTCCACCCATTCCACCCTGCCTGTACTCTCTTCTTCACCTCTCTTCCACACTCACCATTACTCTGAACTGTTGATCCCAAGAACTTAAACTCATCCACATTTACCAACTCTACTCCCTGCATCCTCACCATTCCTCTACCCTCCCTCTCATTTACACACATATATTCTGTTTTAGCCCTGCTGACCTTCATTCCTCTCCTCTGTAAAGCATATCTCCACCTCTCCAGGGTCTCCTCAACCTGGTCCCTACTCTCACTACATATCACAATGTCATCTGCAAACATCATAGTCCACGGGGCCTCCTGTCTAATCTCATCTGTCAACCTGTCCCATCAGCACTGCAAATAAGAAAGGGCTCAGAGCTGATCCTTGATGTAATCCCACCTCCATCTTAAACATATCTGTCACTCCCACCGCAGTCCTCACCAATGTCACACTACCCTCGTACATATCCTGTACCACTCTTACATACTTCTCTGCCACTCCCGACTTCCTCATACAATACCACAACTCCTCTCTAGGCACCCTGTCATATGCTTTCTCTAAGTCCACAAAGACACAATGCAACTCCTTCTGACCTTCTCTGTATTTCTCCAACAACACTCTCAGAGCAAATATTGCATCTGTAATGCTCTTTCCTGGCATGAAACCATACTGCTGATCACTAATCATCACCTCCCTTCTTAACCTAGCTTCCACTACTCTTTCCCATAACGTCAAGCTGTGACTGATCAATTTTATCACATTGTAATTACTGCAGCTCTGCACATCACCCTTATTCTTAAAGATAGGTACCAAAACACTTTTTCTCCACTCCTCAGGCATCCTCTGACTTTCCAAAATTTCATTAAACAATCTGGTTAAAAATTCCACTGCCATTTCTCCTAAGCACTTCCATGCTTCCACTGGTATGTCATCTGGACCAACAGCCTTTCCATTCTTCATCCTCTTCATAGCTTTTTAGCTCTTCATAACTTTTAAATTCACAAAAGTGCAATAATTTCATTCATTGTAAACTTAACGTTTTAATGATAAGGCAGATATGCTGTAATCCTGAACATGGTAAAACAAACAATTGTCAACCTCCCTCAATTAAATTCAGAAGCCATATATCTACAGAATATTACAATATCTCACCCTGTTTGATTGCTTAGCAACTCTTTAATCTTTTTAAAATTAAGTAATATAGTATAACAATGCCTTTATTAAAGTTACATCTGTTTGTAAAAATATTTCTGTGATAAAGGAAAACATTTAGCATACAACCATAGACTCTCCTTTTTCTGACTACACTGATTTTGTCTGTCTCCGTAGATATCTCGTAATGTACAAGAAAGTATTATAAACACAGTTTAGACCATTCTAAATAATTGCATCCATTCATCTCCGTTTACTCTTGGGCATCCCTTAGCGACTTTCCAAACCACTTAAATATTAATCGTGTATAAGGGCTCCCACAAAAGAAACACAAAGCTCTTATTAAATCCCACTCTGAGTTGGCCATATTCTGTAGTATATTTCAAATACAGCTTGACAGTGCCTGCAAGGGCCCAAATACCTCTCAACTGTCCCTGATTTTGACTCAAATTTTAACTCTGTCCCTCTTGATCCCTCCTAAAACTAGTGACTTTTGGAGGAAAGGTGGTGAATTACACTTAATGAATAATGACAATAATTAAGAGTTATAAACTTCTTTTACTTCATAAAATGTGTATTAATTCATATGCTCTGATTCTGTCAATGTTTCAAGTTAATACACTAATATTTTATGTGTCCCTGATTTTTTCTTGACTTGTCCCTGACTCTGTTGAAATTTGTCCCCAATTGGTTGAGAGGTCAGCGGGCCCAAACTAATTCAGTATGGTTGTATAGTAAATACAGGAGTCAGAGTCTCAGCTTTCATTGACCTGTCCCTTACAAATCCTATTGCAATTAGGAAGTTAAGCTTTATTAACCCCATGTAGCTTACATGTCACTATGGTTAGATTTCTTGATAAATTGGGCAGTGGCCAGGGACATGTGAGCAAAAGCAATATACATGGGGGCAGGTATGCATGACTTTTCCCATTTTTCTTGCTGTGGCAGCAGAATCAAAGTTCAAGCCATCATAGAGGGTACCTTTATTAAAGTTCTAGGTCTTTCTGCCTGCTAACATTAATATCCAGACAGTTGCATGATGGCTTGGTGCTGTTTGCACTAGGCAAAATTTGCTTATTGCTTGAGCAGGAACAACCTTGTTGCAGTTAGGATTTGGCTTTTCCTTAAAGTACAGCAAACTCAAAAATGAGTACGTGATTGTGTCAAAAAAGTAAATAATTTTGAAAGCTATGCAGGAAAGAGCTTCTTACTACCATGAACATGGAGTACGGCATACTTTCTACATACTATTACAATGTGTTTGCACCTGTTGGTTCTCATCAAACAATGCACTCAAATTAAACAGCCTATGTAATGTTTTTTTTTAAGGGGCAAACCCACGTGCACTCCCATATTCTCTAAACTTGTATCAATTCTGAGATTGCTATATTTTGGAGAAAGGGGAATATTCTAAGAAATGGCAATGTCAGACAGAGCAAAGTCTGGATTTTCGGCCCCTTGGTCTCCAAATCTCAGGACACGGTACTGTGAGTCTTGATATTTTAAACCATTTCCCAAGCTGACAAACTTCACAGAGTAGTACAAAACTGTTTACCAAGACACTACTTAGAACCAAATTTAAATGTCATCTCTGTCAAGTTAATTTGGCTCCTCTTGTAGTGGAAAAATTCCCTAAACCAAAGCTATTCTTCATTGCAAAGATATAAATCAACCTTTTTATTTTATTTTTTTTATTTATTTTATTTATTTTGCATGTGTTTACCGGGTAGTGTCCGACTGGGCTTGGTAGCCCATTTTCAGCGGAGACCCCTGGGAGAAAAGCTCCATTAATGTACAATATAATATTAGACATTTGATTAGCACTAAAATAGTTACATAACAAAATGGAGAATCAACAGGATAGTACATCCTCAGGCATTTGACTAGCACTAAAATAGTTCCATAACAAGGCAGAGAATCAACACTGGATATTGTCCTAAAGTGGTGGGCATTGAGATTTTTTTAGCATATTCTGCTGCTGTTTCTGCCCTACTTCCCCATTTAAACATTGCTATGTTGTTTTCTCCGCAATTAAAGTACCTTGATACACGAATGTGGCTTAGAAAATGGTTATTTCAGGATCTGTAGTAGGGTTTGCAAATTTCCCAGTGTAGCAAAACATTGCAGGAACTCTACACAGTTGTCTTTCAATTGCCCAGCAGCAGGTCCAGAAATTGTTGAAAAAAGGCAGTAGTAGTATGTCTGGTACATCAAACTATGTGGTTTTATGTAAGATTCATCATTATGTGAGATCCAGAATTTTTCAGGGCATTCCTGGATTTGACAGCTGAATTAGTGAGCACTCAGAAAGAGATCATTTGATGTAAATTGGTGGTCTGCTACAACCCTGTTGACATGTTCAGATGTAGACAGTGTCACATTTTACCTTCATCTTAGATTATTAGCACATATACCTTAGGCTTTGGCTGGGAAGCCCAATTTTATACCTCACTTCAGAGCACCTAGAATCGTCTTATCTCATCAACATGAAAGAAATGTGTGCAGTGTAGTTGAAAGCTTTTACTGACTGAAGGGAAATGAGCGAAGTATTGTTGGATGCATAAACATAGCAGTTATGCTGCATGTAAACAACGCACTCTCTGCAGTTACTCCCTTTAACGTTAAAGATCTGGAGTGCTGAGGTAAAAGAAAATCTGAAGCGAGAGTCTTCCAGAGTCCTTATTTGAATTGAAAATAAAACTGAGCAGGAAAATCTTAGGAACTTGTCAATGCAGTTGCTGCTCAAGGCTTTAATCCACAAGCAATTACCTTTCAGCAGACATTTTTACATCATAGAAGAAAGGTCTGCACGAAGGAATTGACAGGAGACATTATGGAAGTTGCATGCTTTCTCTTTGCATTGTGATTGTGGTTTCTTTATGCTTTCTGCCTCTCCCAATATTTGGAAGATGGTCCTGAAAGCAAAACATGAGAAAGCACATCTCCTCCTATTCGGATAGCTGCAAAATGGTGGAGGAGGAAGTAGATATTCCTCCTACTGAAAATGATTTTGGAACCACCATGGAGACTAAATGTAATTCATGGCTCAACCCATTATTCTGTGGCATAAAACCTGAGACAGTTGGGAGAAGAATTTTCCCTAACGGCTTGTACCTCTAGCAGCTGTCTTTATAGAGGTAAGCACCCAGCAATTTATATTCATCTAAGCAACTAGTGGTACTGACCTTCAAACCCAACAACTCTGCAGGTGATGCCCTGTTTGCCAACACTGTCAGCAAAATATGGAACCACCTTCCTCCATACATCACCCAAGAAACCTCACTTCCCCTTTTCAAAAATAACCTCAAAAAACATTTGCAATCACATTGGATTTGTCCCTGCTCTACCCCGGACTAAAGACAACTTGTACCTATCCAAGTATGATGTATTATATTTTAACAGCTGTGTATTAATAAGTCTGAAAAAGTGTGTATCTTATGGAATAATGTGGTCTTTGCATCTGATGTTGTAACATATTATATGCCATTAGTTTTGTATTGTCTTGTTTTGCTTTATTTGGAACTTTTCTCCCCGGGCCTCCACTGAAAATGGACATGTATCCAGTCGGACTGTCCCGGTCAACAAATGTAAAATAAATAAATAAAATAAATATTAATCCATTATGGTATTTCAGTTAAATGTTCCCTGTTAGTATATATATATTGATTAGAGCCTACCGGGGGAGTATTATCTGCAGAATACAGTAACCCGGATCAAAATTTCTGTGCATTATCCTGTAATGGAAACAATGTACAATTCAGAATTCTGCAGCCAACCCCTTTAGAGAGGGAGTTGACAGTCAACAAACACCACATAGATAATCCAGTAAAGTTTTATGATCCTGTATCTTCATTGCTGATATGATAATCTGGTAAATCCGAGATGAATATGTTTTTTCTTTTCTATTCATCACCAAGTGAACATTGAACACATTTCTAGAGTTCCCCATACTGTAAAATTGTCTGAATCATGGTAAAAGTTGTAAACTTGAAATTTGGTTCACCAGCTGTGCTGTGATTAATTTCTTGGTAGTCTTACCTAAATGACAAATTAAATCTAAGTCTGCAATGTACCTCATTGCCTGAGTCTGCTTATTTGAGTAAAGGTGAGTGATGTCATCATTAATAGAATACACACTTCAGTAAATGAAAGGTGCAGTTTGTGTTGTGCTGAAATTGATGCAGTTTGACACTAGAAAGAGAGAGAGAATAATCTATACAGTCTACAAAGTGCTTAAGAACTTCGCAGGTCTTCTGCAGCTGAGACATCAGTACAGAAATACTACATTCATATGGAAGATTTTAGAGTGGTACACTTACAACATTGTACCAGTACATCCAAGTATCTTGTAGGGATGCGCATTTTCACTGCTGCTTCAGTATTCAGCCAACTGACTATTACCAAATTGGAAATAGTCATACACAGGGAGAGGAGTTCATAGGTAGTTACTAGACATGTTATCCAGGAGACTATTGAGGAACTTAGCTCAGTTTCCCAGTAGCAGCAGAGCACTGTCTAGTTAAGTGACTTACTCAAGATCACACAGTAGGCAAATAGAGGCTAAGGGATTCAAAGCCTGTACCACAAGAAACAGCTCATTAGCAGCACTTGTGTAAACACTGAGGCCCATATATTGTGTGTGCAAATAATAAAACCTCAACAGCAAAATCCACAGTATATAAAATGCAGATAAGTGTTTTTGGAGAAGACAAGCCCTTTTTTACAGGCATTTATTAAGTACAGTAGCTCAGTGGTTGCTCCAGTGCTGAAAACCTCTTCCGTGCCTATCTTGCCACGTTGTGCTGCACATTACAAGATGTCTAAGTTGCATACTACTTGCTCAGTTGAAACTGGCTTCAGCAGTGGTGCTCTTGTAATACTGTCATTAACAAAACTACCACCGATTACGTGACATTTTTTAAGAGAGTCTGGTGAAAGGCCTTTATAAGAATGTTGTTAACCCCATCATCTCCTGTGCCACAAGACGCTGTTTTAACACAGTCATCAAAGCCGTATTGATTACCAGCTTGTATCTGGCAGTACTTTGCCATCTTTCTTCAAGCAGGCGTACTGTAGGGAATACCAGGTCTGGTAGCTTGATGGTCTGTGCTACATATTGGCTTTCATCACCATACTCACAAGAGCTTATCAAATATAATGAGTGACATTTCATGCATTTTGTAATAAAAGCCTATTTAAATTTTATTAACCAAAAAACTGTACCTTTGTGTGAACGCAAACCAGAACCAAGTACCAAAGTACAAATCGAATACAAATGCTCTTCAGATTCACCTATCGGTACAGTTTTTTGTTATTGGTTTCATCATACTTTGAGTATTACAGCTTGAGTGGGTTAACCAATTTCATTAACCCAGATATTAGTTGACCAGAAATTAGCCAATTGCGAAACCTTAGGACTAAGCAGTGGAAATCTGCGAATTCCTCTAAAACTTCTTATTTCCTAGCAAATGGTCCATCCATTATTTCACTCATAACATACTCAGATTTTTTTTAACTTCCACACCATAGATTAGGAAGTTGTTTAAAACAAGTAAGCCACTGTGTCTGAATGTTTTTCCTTCAGAAGTATATCTCGGAATCCTGAATGACAGGTGATCTCCAAATGGGACTGCAGTTCAGATGTGAATGTGTCTCATAGGCAAGAATCCTACACAGTTAGTTTTCTAACTTGCAGAGAAGCCTGCATATTCCTACAGAAAAAGTCAGAAAGATTGTGGGGGGGGGGGGGGGGGGCACTTTCAATAAAGTTGTTTCACCATACCACAGTACGCATTATAATAAAAACTGATGGGAAAGTCTTAGAGGTACAATGTCGCAGTTCAGGCAAACTGTATCATGGCACTTGGCACAGGTAAGTATTATAAGCATACATAGTTTGTGCAATTATTTAGACAGTGATAATATTTCTTAATATGATAAGCCAAGAAATCCCCTTTTAGCAGCAGGCAGTAAAACCAAACATCAGCTGCTCAACAAAACTGGGTCCTGAATTCTGGTGAAGTGTCACAGATATTGCCTCCTCCCCTATCATTTTTAGTGCTGTTGATGCCTTAAAATAGTCTCTCTATTGTTTTCCCTGGCTCTTTTTTGCATTTGATGGACAGAAAACCTGCTGTAAGACTGCATTTAGCTATCATTTCGTGATTGATTGAAGGGCCTTTCATCTGGAAGCCATGCAAGACCATTGGGAATAAAACACTCTGTCCTTGGATGCTTAGTCTTTCTCATCCAGGTCTAGTGCTTATTCAGAAAGCATTTTTAATCCTGAGTCTTGTGTTTTACAAACTAACCACCCTTTTACAGTGGTGCTTAGCAGTATTCAGGACACTTATTTTTTGTCTGTCTTTCGCATATTTTATAAATGAGTAACTTGCTTTTCTTGCTTTGTGACATAGAGAAATAAAACCTTATCTATGTCCTAGATGGCCAGAGTTCGACTAGTGGCTGGGGCACTGGAAGAGTTAAATGGGGGCCAGTGAGAGTAATGGCTGATGCCAGCTCACCATCCTTGGAGGAATTGGTGACACCAGTCAGCCAGTTGCCATCATGCAGACAGAGGCCTGTCAAGCAATGACTAGGACTATAGACTGGGGATATGAGCTTGGTCCAGCTAAGCCAGTCATGACAGCCCTCTGCAGCGTGTGTGTGAAACACACATTGAAGTAAGGCATATCTTAGGCCTTTCCCAGTGACATGGGTGTTCACATCAGCCACCAGGTAGCAGGGTCATCTCATAAACAGAAAAAGCCATGATAGCCACAAAAATGATAGTTCTGATGTTCATCGTGTTACCCTGCTGCAGTCATCACACTTGGGTTATCCTGTCGTCAGGCGATCCCGCAGTCGGCCGGAATTCCAAAGTCTTGGTCCGGCGCCAGTTGCTGTCGCCTCTTCCCTGACGTCAGTGTGCCAGGGGTATACATATTGCAACCGACGCCATTTTCTTCAGTCTTTCTTGGCGCGTGGTGCCCGAAGCAGAAGCAGTTCGCAAGTGACGGTCGGCCGACTCCTGAGGTTTTCGAATTCGAATTTCAGACCGAAGTCTTCCATAAAGCTAAGTACCCCGTTGGGGAAACTTTTCTTGCCTCAGACCGATGTCAGAAAAAGTTAACAATTGTATTTCTTGTGGGAAGCAAATACCTCATAAGGATTTTCATTCTTATTGCATACCTTGCCTAGGCCCAGACCACAATGTCACTTCTTGTCGGTTTTGTGCTAGGTTTAATAAAAGTACTATTAAAAGACGCTTTGATTTCGCATGACACTACTTCGGTAGGACATTTAACTACACCATGCCGTTGGAGCAACCGACTACCGGCGTGCACAAAAAACGCAGGGATAAGGACAGACAGCCCAGGCCTAAGCCAGATTCCGAGGCCTCGGCTGATCCGGTCTCCGGTCCTCAGTGAGGCTCCGACGCAGCCCCTGACTACCACAGATCTGGAACCCGAGACCGCTACGGAAATTTTGACGGAATGTACAAGGCCGACGCAGCCTTTTACTTCAGGCCCTACCGACAACTTTGCTTCAAAAGACGTCGGTGCTACAGAAACGCCATCGGTTTCTGAAGGCGTTTTCAGACCGACGACTCTCACCATTAAAACGTTTTCTAAGTCGAAGACTCCTTCTAAATCTAAAAGGACTGCACTTCAGTCTCCTGTTCAAGGCCCTATGCCTAAGAAACAGATGCTCAAAATGGCTGAAGATTTGATTTCTTTAATCAGGGGTTCACAGCCCCCTCCTGACAAAAGGCCTAGACAAGAGGAAGATTATGCTTCCTCTGAGCAAACATCCATTTCTTCAGACTCCTCTGAGGACCAAGACTATTCCTTCTCTCCTTATGAAGATTCTGATGCTGAGGACTCTATTCCCTCAGCTTCTCCTCCTGAAGACTACTCCTTTGGGGAAACTTTACACACTATGAGGGAACATTTTCACTGGGAAGGTCAAGACTACTCTGATTCAAAGAAAAGGCTCAGAGAGTTTCTTTTACTCCCCCAACATAGACCACTTGCCATCCCACCAGTTTTGGACATTGTGGATGATGTCTATTTAGAATCCACTTTCAGCCCAGACTCTCTACCTTCTGCTCCGGCTAAGCCTGACAGATACTACAGATTGCCTGATTCCCACACATTTCTTTACAAAAGCCCAGTAGCTGACCCAGAGACTGTCTCCCAGGGTCCCAAGGGGGCTAAGGCTTCTATGGCTAAAAACCCAGTACCTTCTGAGAGGGATTCCAGAGCACTAGACAGGTGTGGGATAAAGGTTTACACCTCAGCCACACTAGCTATGAGGGCACTGAATTGTCAATTTCATATGCTTAAGTATCAGCAATTTCTAATCTCTCAGTTAAAGCAAAGAATAACCACTCTCCCTCAACAATCTGAATTGAAAGAAGTACAGGATCTGTTGCATGCCACTGAGCAGGTGGGCAAACATACCTTACAGTGTGGGTTTGATTCTTTGGAGGCCTCCTGCAGAGCAGCTGTCACTGGGTCTGTTATACGTAGGCATGCTTGGTTAAAGGAACAAACTCTGCCTGGTCATGTTAAAGCAAAACTACTAGATGCTCCCTTACAGCAGGATGTTCTTTTTGGAGTTAAAGCAGAAGAAGTTTTAAAGAAAATGGAAGATAAGGCAAAATCTATGCAGACAGTCAAAGATTTCCTACAAGTACAACCCCCTCGCTTCAGCAGAAACTGGCCAACAAAAAATTGGTCCTTTCCAGCCACTGACAGACCGCAGAGGGGTAAATACAGACGCCCAAGGGGCAGAGGACAACCACAAGCCCAGTATAAACCTCGCCAATGGGGCACTACAACACATAAGGGAGGAGAAGACAGGTCTTAATCCACCGGAAGGCAAACTCAATGACTTGCACCTCATCTGGCCAAGCAATACTCTCTTGGCAGCCCCCTTGGGGGGAAAACTCACACTTTTTGCAGACAACTGGCACATTGTCACAAAGGACAAATGGGTTCTAGACATAATTTTATGAGGATACAGATTCCACTTTCACACCTTGCCAATGAAAAGAGGAATGCCAAACCTGCCACAAAATCAATGGGCAGAGGCACAAAAGCAAATTACAGCTCTCATGGACATGAGAGCCATTCAACTGGTACCTACTCGAGAGCAAGGCCAAGGATTTTACTCAAGACTCTTTCTAGCGCCCAGAAAGGACAATGCCTGGAGACCAATTCTGGACTTTTCAATTCTAAACACTTACTTACAAGTACCCAAATTCAAGATGCTAACACTGTAGCAGCTACTTCCCATGTTGGGCAAGGAAGCATGGCTAGTAACATTGGACCTCAAGGAGGCATACCTGCATGTCCCTATCAGACAAAGTTGCAGAAGATACCTCCGTTTCATTGCAGGTTCAACCCATTACCAATTCTCTGCACTGCCCTTTGGCTTAGCTACTGCGCCCAGAGTTTTCACAAAATGCCTGGCACCAGTAATTGCATACTGCAGACAAAGAGGAATTCAAATATATCCATACCTGGACGACTGCCTCATCCAAGCAGAAAGCAAAGACATTCTCTTACATCATCTGGCCTTTGTAAAGCATCTACTAAACTGCCTGAGGTACACAGTAAACGAAAAGAAGTCAAAACTAGTACCCTCACAAAAAATGACATTACTGGGTGCCAGCTTGAATACAACAGCCCAGAAGGCTTATCTTACACCAGACAAGCAATTACAACTGACACAATATTTCAAAACAATGGCAACAAAGACCCAATTAACTGCAAGAAAAATTCTGCAGGCTTTGGGCTTCATGGCATCTTGTATACTACTAATACCATTTGCAAAGCTGCATATGAGGAAATTACAGTGGTACCTAAAAAGCGTATGGTCTCAACACAGCCACAGCTTGAACACAGTGATATCTCTCATTCCCTGCCTACAACAGGAATTTCTGTGGTGGTCACAGGCATGTCACCTCAACAAGGGTCAGCCTTTCACCTTGCCCCCCAGCCAGGCAGACTATCACAACAGATGCGTCAGACTACGCCTGGGGGCACACATGGCAGGACAATGCATTCAAGGCCTATGGACTGCAGATCAAAGAAATCTGCACATAAATCAAAAAGAGATGCTAGCTGTACAGAAAGCTCTGACAGCCTTCAAGGATCTATTACATCCAGGACAACTTGCAATAAAGACGGACAACACCACAGTAATGTGGTACATAAACAAACAAGGGGGTACACATTCCTACCCTCTATGCAGGCAAGCAATGATCTTATGGAACACAGCTCTGGCCTACCAAGTCCAGTTACAAGCTCAATTCCTGCCAGGACAGAACACCACATTGGCAGACGACCTCAGCAGAAACATCAAAGATCCCCACGAGTGGAAACTATATCCACAAATATTTGCAATGATAACTCAAAAATGGGGCCTTCCGAACCTAGACCTGTTTGCCGGTCCTCAAAACTACCAACTGACAAAATTTTGTACAAGAGCATTTCACCATCAAGTTTGGAAAGTGGACTCACTCTCTTTCAGTTGGAAAAACCTGACAGCATATGCCTTCCCTCCATTACCTCTCCTCACAAAGGTTCTTTTGATGGTCAAAAAGGAGAGACCACGACTAATTATCATAGCCCCAGACTGGCCACGCCAGCACTGGTACCTGCTATTGAAAAATATGGCCCACAACCCACCATGGATATTGCCTCAAATACCCCATTTGCTCACACAACAAAACAAACAGATTATTCACAGCCAGCTCAAAACTTTAAATCTGGCTGCATGGCAAATCAACTAAACATCCAACCAGCTCCTCTTTCACAAGCAGTTCTGGATGTTATTATGGAAGCCAGGAGGCCAAGCACCAGGAAGGCTTATTCTGACAAATGGAAAAGGTTTTGTGCCTGGAACCAAGCTAAAGGCCAAGACACAATTCAGCCTCACATGCTTCACATTCTACAGTATTTAGCTGAGATGTTGCATAAAGGACTTTCCTTTTCCTCAATTAAAATCCATGCTTCAGCTATTTCAACCTCCCTTTGAACCAGCTTTCTCTGCAGATCTTCAGTTCCTATCATGGAAGACTGCCCTCCCCCTGTCAATAACTTCAGCTAGGAGAGTCTCAGAGCTACAGGCACTAATGGCAGTGGAACCTTTCCTCATTTTTCATCAAGACAGAGTTTCTCTACGAACTAATCCTTCCTTTATGCCTAAGGTGGTTTCCAGTGTAGCTTTAAATCAAACCATCCACTTACCCACCTTCTTCCCCAATACACAGAACAAAGGTGAGAGACTCCTTGGACATTCACACGCAGCTTTGTTCCTACTTCGACAAAACTAAGGCTTTCAGAAAAACTGACCAGCTCTTTGTATCCTATGCTACAGCTTCTCAAGGGAAGGCTATATCTAAGCAAACCATTTCTAAATGGATAGGTCACTGCATACGTTTCTGTTATACCCATCATGGGAAACCAGTTCCTGCTACCATTAGATCCCACTCTACCAGGGCAACAGCTACCTCTACAGCCTTTCTCAGGGGGATTCCAACCAAGGAGATTTTAGAAGCTGCAACTTGGAGTTCAGTACACACCTTTACCAAACCCTATCACTTACCTCTTTACTCTAAGTCCAGGGCGGGCTTCGCCACTGCAGTTCTGCAGGGCCTTATTGCCTCCACTAACCCTCTATGATACCTCCCCCCTACCTTAGCTTTGGGATTCAACCCAAATGTGATGACTGCAGCAGGGTAACACGATGAACATAGTACAGTTTTGTACATACCATAAATGTAGATGTTCGAGTGTTCACCCTGCTGCAGTCCAGGTTACCCTCCCTCCATCCCCTCTGATCTACTGGCAAAATCTCTTCTATGCCTTACTGATGGATTTGCTTATAGCTGAAGGGATTTTGTGTTTGTGCAGTGTTCACTCCATTTGGTACTAATTCTGACCACCTTTTTGGGGGCACCTGACATCTGGGGCAAGAAAAACTGAAGAAAATGGCGTTGGTTGCAATATATATACCCCTGGCGCACTGACGTCAGGGAAGAGGCGACAGCAACTGACGCCGGACCAAGACTTTGGAATTCTGGCCGACTGCGGGACCGCCTGACGACAGGATAACCCAAGTGTCATGACTGCAGCAGAGTGAACACTCGAACATCTACATTTATGGTAGGTACAAAACTGTACTTTATTGGCTCTCACCTCCCTGGGGATTGCTGATGTCCTTCTATTCCTATGTTGCAGTTCTTGTGGGATTTCCCTCCTCAGGTGATCCATACATCGGCTCCTATACAAAAGCTTTAGCTTGGCTGTTGTAGTTGCGTGTGACATCACATGTAGGGCCATAAACAAGGGGCCTTAAATGTGACATCTGTACGCACAGACCTCAGAACTTTTCAACTGCAGACTACCGATGCATCATGTGCTTCACTCCTTCAATGCAAACGTCTAAATAAAAAAAAAGCTGTACCCCGTTGGGTTTTTTTCTTCTAATTGTCTTGCTAAAGCTTGGTTTATTGTAGCAACTCATAGCCGATGTCAGCAAAAAAGGGTAAATGCCAATGCAGGCGCCAGATACCCCATAAAGACTCGCATGACCGCTGCGTTTTTTTGCATAGGCTGGGAGCACGATCACAACTCATGTTCCATTTGCCAATCCTTTGTACCAAAGACCCTTCGCAGCTGTCTGGCTGCTCTTAATCTCTACTTGGAGAACCAAAGGCTTAAACGGTTGGCCCTTAGTATGGATCCTGCCCTGGAGGCTTCGACAGAACTACCACGTAACAAGGCCACGTTTTCCAGGCCCTCTACCTCTGCCACTCTGCTAGCCGACGCCCTGCCAACTTCCGATTTAGGAGTTGAGGGATGCCCAGAGGATCTGTCGACTTCACTGGTGACCTTCATAAAAGCCGTTTCTCAGTTGACAACTGGCACGTCCCCAGAGCCAGCCCAGACCCCAACTACTGCCGAGGTCGAGGGAGAACCAGACTTAGCAGAGCCTCCGACCAGGATCCCTCCTCCGGACACTACTACTGTTAGACCGTCATCCAACTCCAGGCCTACGTATACACCATCGAAAAAGAAACAAAAAAAACAAACATACGACCTTGACCAAAGAAGGCCTACCTGACTGGCAGTCCTTCACTTCTTCCTTGATGCAGGCCTTTATGGCCCTTAGGCCTTCAGCCTCATCCCCCACTACTCTACCACTGCTTAGTCCTAGACCTGCTTCTGCCTCTTCTCTCCCTCCTCTGACATCTCAGGACAGGGAAGAAGAGCAAGACACCTATTACTCCTCCTCTGAGGAATCCATTTTGTACATCTCCCAAATTGCTTCACCTCAGGAGTACTACTCCCCAGATGAAGAATCTATTGAGGGAGACTGTCCTCCAGAGGATATTGCATTTGGTGAAACCATCACCAAAATGAAAGAATATTTCAAATGGGATACCTCTCTAATGTCTGAAACTCAGAAGAGGTACTTTGAAATTATACAGGTAGAATCCCCCTCCCCTTCTGCCATCCCACCTGTCTTTCCTTCATACTTGGATGCCTTTACCTCTGCATCAAAGACACTAGATTCTCAGCCACCTGCCTCTAAACGTCCAGACTGATTCTACAAGGTGCCTGATGACCAAACATTCCTAGTCATACCACCCCTGGCAGACCCAGCTGTGATTGCCACTTATCCAGATAAACAATCTAGACTCATTCTGTCTGCCTCGCTCTTACCTACCGACAAAGACAGCAAGTCTATGGATAAGATTGGTAAGAAGGTCTATACCTCTTCCACTTTGGCTTTTAGAGCCATCAACTGTCAGACACATAAGACCAAATATGCTTTGGACCTGGACTCTCAAGCCTCTACCTTGCTGGCTTGTACTCCTGACTTCCCTACAAAAGCTGACATCTCTTTTAAACTATCTCCAGTTGCCCAAGTAGCCAGACACTCAGTTAGATGCAGCTATAATGCTGCAAAAACTTCTGCTCGCTCTGCAGCATCTGCCTCTGTTCTCAGGTGATACTCCTGGCTTAGACTCCAACACTTGCCAGAAAACTAAGTCTAAGATCTTGGATGCCCCCCTGGACCCCAGTTTTCTTTTTGGAAAAACAATCTGCAGATCTTTTCAAAAACCGTCAAGAAAAGAGCAATGAATTACAAGACATCAAATATTTGTTGGTGTCCCCCATCCCCAAATATTACAGGAACTACCCTGCCAAGGCCACATTTATCAGATGTAACCCAACCTCTGCTGGACTCACCTCTTCCAGACTTAAAAGAGGTACCAGAAGACAAACCATGTCCAGGCCAGCTGCCCCACAGCCACCCTTTTCAGGACAGACGAGACCCCAACAATGCGTGACTGCCTTGCCCCACTACCCCTCTCTGCCCACCTTTCCCACTGGCTCCCCTTTTGGAAAATCGTCACCACAGACAGATGGGTGTTAATCATTATCCCAAAAGGATACTTCCTCTCCTGGAAAGAAAAGCCCACCCCTAAGAGGCATTCCGTTTCCCCCCAGAAATCAAAGACATCTCTTACTACAGGTCCTGACAGACCTTCTGAACTTGGGTACCATAGAACCTGTCCCCTCAGGACAGGAGGGAAAAGGTTTCTGCTCTCGACTGCTCCTGTCCCCAAAAGGACGGACCATGGAGACTTATTCTAGACCTTTCCTTATTAAATCTATTCTTAGAGGTGCCCACCTTCTGAATGCTGTCCGTTCCCAAGCCTCCTTCCTCTCATACCTACCAGAGCTTATATGGCCACATTGGACCTAAAGAAGCCTACTTGCACATACCCATCCTACCCTCCCACAGAAAAGTTTTACATTTCTCTGGACTCTCCTCTCATTTCCAATTTACTGCCTTGCCCTTTGGTTTGTCCACTGCCCCCGAGTGTTCACAAAATACTTGGCTCCTGCCATTGCCCATTGCAGAACACCGGGAATTCAGATTTATCCATACCTAGATGACATCCTGATCCTAGCAGACTGCAAAGAAAACCTTTCAGCCCATCTGCAATTCACCATGTCCCTTTTACAAAATCTGGGGTTCACCCTCAACCTCCAAAGTCTTCCCTGACCCCAGAGAAAGGCAAGATATTTCTGGGTTGCAGAATCAAAACAGACATAATGAAAGCCTTTCTGCCGCAAGACAAGGTCAGCACCCTGACCTACCATTTCAAAGCCCTGCTGCAGACCCATGTAATAACTGCAAGGCAATGCCTATGGACCCTGGGCCTAATGACAACCACCATCCCTATGCTTCCACTAGCCAGAATGCATATGCGAACATTGAAGTAGTATCTAAAAACATTTGGTCCCAACACCAGCATCCCCTGGAGCAAAAAAAACACACTCCTACCCTGGCTAAAGGCAAAGGTCTGCTGGTGGATTCAACAAGTCCAGCTCAACCCGGGCCTTCCCCTCCAGCCCATTCTCCCAACCCAGGTTATGAATGCAGATGCATCAGGATGGGGAGGCACTTTGGCATCCTACAGAGTTCAAGCAACATGGCACCCTTCATTAAAGGCCAAACGCATCAATGTGAGAGAAATGACAGCTGTCCTCCTGGCTTTGAAAACCTTCAGTCTTCTGCTACTACCAGGTGTTCTCCTAATAATTACAGATAACATCACAGTTATGTGGTACCTCAACAAACAGGGAGGAACAAAAGTGTACCACCTGTGCAGACTAACCTTACTGATATGGGATCTAGCTTCTCGCCACAACTTGTCCCTGCAGGCATCCTGCATCCCTTTGCAGGATAACAAACAAGCAGACCTTCTGAGCAGGACATCCTCTCCACAACACGAATGTATGCTGGACAGGACAGTCTTCCTAGACATTGTCCACTGGTGGAGAACTCCTCAAATAGACCTATTTACCTCCCCCCAGAACAGACAACTGCAGACCTTCTGCACAAAGACCTACTCCCCTCTAGCTTAGAGAGTAGATGCTTTCAGCATTTCTTGGAAGGGGAAGTTTCTGTATGCCTTTTCCCCCTTCCCACTAATTCAGAAAGTCCTCCTGAAAATCAGGAGAGACAAACCAAAAATCTTGTTGGTGACTCCCTACTGGCCAAGGCAGCACTGGTTCCCCCTACTTCACAATCTCGCCAAGGGCAGTCACCACAAGTTACCTCACAAGGTGGACTTTCTGACACAACTGGAAACCCTCATCCACCCACACTTGCAGATGTTGTCACTGACACTGTGGGTGATAAACATTTAATTCCCTTCAGGCACCACTACTCAGAGAACGTGCTTTCAGTCCTGAGGTAGCCCAGGAAACCTGCTACAAGAAAATCATACCTAGCTAAATGGGAAATATTTTCAAAATAGTGTTTGGACAAGGGAAGGGACCCATGCATTACAGATTCCCTCTAGTTCTTGCATATGTGTGTCGACTAGTAAAAGGCGGACTGTCATACTCTTCAGTAAAAGTTCACCTTTACGCAGTCTCAGCCTGCCTACCTCTAGACCCTCCCTTACTAGCCAGGCTTAATGTTAAGCTTTTCTTAAAAGGGATCTTACACACAAGGCCTCCAAGAAAGCTCATCCCACCACCCTGGGACCTTAACTTCATTCTGGAAAAGCAAACCCAGCACCCATTCGAACCTGCTGTGACAGCTACTGTTCAGATGTGTACATGGAAAACTGTACTGCTAGTGGCCATAACTTCAGGCAGAAGGGTGTCAGAACTATAGGCCTTAATGATTTGTCCCCCCTTATGCTACTTTCCACAAGGACAGGGTAACACTAAGAACTAACCCCTCCTTCATGCCTAAGGTGCTCAACGATTTGTCATTAAACCAATCTATTCACCTACCCACATTCTACCCCTCGCCCACCAATGAAGGGGAGAGGATACTTCACTCCCTGGATGTACACAGTTAAGATTTTACCTGGACAAAACAAAATCCATTAGAAAATCCAATCAACTCTGTGTTTCCTTCCACCTCATGGCCCTGGGCAAGGCAGTCTCCAAACAAACCTTCGCCTGTTGGATCAGGAAAGCCATTTGCCTCTGTTACTCACACCATGGCAAAAAATACCCATCGGGGGTAAAAGCTCATTCCACCAGAGCAATGGCAGCCTCCAAAGCCTTTCTGAAAGGCCTAGGCACTGCCTTCCATTATGAAAGCAGTGACATGGTCCACCATTCACACTGTCACCAAAAACTACAAATTAGACAATGTCTCCAGAGCACGAGCAGGATTTGCCAGGGTAATCGTACAGGGCTTTGTAGAATCAGCCTATTCATCTGCCACCCTTCCTTCCAACTAAGCTGTGGTACTCTCCCACAACAAGAATACTGCAACATAGGAATAGAAGGACATATATAATATAGTTGTGTAAAATCTTACCATAACCATAGATGTCCTTCTCTTCCATGTTGCAGTATTCCTTCCCACCCACCAAAAACCCCCATTCTCTTTCTCTTACTCAGTCCAGCATATCCTTAGGCCCCTGGTATCCTATTCTGTACCCTGGGGACCTGTGAAAACCACATAAGGGCCCCATGCCTGACATCACTGGCATCTCCTCCTGCTGAGCGTTCTACTCCTTCTGCTGGGCTTTCAAGTTCTGAGGTCTGTGCGAGCAGATGTCGCATTTAAGGCCCCAGGTTTATGATCCTACGTGTGACATCCCAAGCAGCTACAACAGTCAAGCTGAAGCTTTTGTATAGGAGCTGATGTCCCTAAAGCGGGAAATGCCACAACAAGAAATCTGTAACCTGAAAGAGAAGGTTATGGTAAGGTTTTACACAACTATTCTTTCTCCTGAGAAGAGCAAATGGACCAATAGATTGCAGGGAGCTGATGGCTAGTAGGAAGCCATTGTGGAACCAAAAAAAAAAATTCTCACTGTAAAGAAACTGATTAGTAATGCAATCTTTTGAAGTTGAAGATGTGTCTGGTTACTGAGGTATGTAAGGAAATATATGTTAGTATTTCCATTCTCCATTACTTTAATTCCTGATTTTCCCATACCCTTTTCTGTTTTTTAGAATAGCCCAGTATTAAAACTTTCAGCAGTTTGTTTTACTCTGTTAGTGTTGCAGAATAAATTAATTACAGTGACACAAAATACTGCATATTACCTACTCATATTTTCTTAGTATTTGATTTAACCCTTTAGAATTATTATAGTGTGTTCTCTTTAATGTACTTACATGAACTGTATGTGATGAAAGCATTTTGGTATATTGTGTGGGTATGTACACATAGATCTGTATGTGTTTTTATATAAATGCAGTAATATGTACATACAAGTGTACACATACATATATATGTATTCATGCGTGCATAGTCACTGCAGTACTTGCTTTACAGCAGTGATTGATCATGCACACATAATCACTTCAGTGAAACAAGTACTGTTACCTTTTTGTAGGAACTGCGTGGTCTGCATAATTCAAAAGGAGATGTGAACATTTTACAAAATCTTTTTGCAGTTAGTTGTGTTTCTGGTTAGCTTGCTTGAATCGTAAAGTATTTCAGCATGCAGGTAGACTTCTATACACCTGAAAAATGAAAGTGAACACAAATCTAGAAAACTTTCCTATGACCTACCTTGGCAAGTTGTTAAGTGCCAGTTTACAGTTCTGTCTTGTATTTTCTGAGGGGATGAAAATCTGCAATATTCCACTTTCCACACTGTTACTAGAATGAAATAAAGAACTGAAAACTTCTAACTTGTGTTCTCTTAACAGTATGTGACAAAGACTGTGTACAGCTGTTGCTCTCCTTCAGCAAAATCCGTTTTTAAACCACAATGATGACACATTTCCTTTGCTGCTGGTTCTGATGTACTTTGTGCATTTGAAATGGAATATCTGATATTTCTGATTCTGATATTTAGAAGGTTGAAAGCAGTTCAGAAAGTCCCTACTTTGATCACTTGCTCATCCTTTAGATTTAAGAGTTTACCTGTTCGGTGGTGGCATATTTATGAACCAAACTAGTTAAGATGCATTTTGTTTTTGTTGTCTTATCATTTGATCATATTTTTATGTCAGGAACTTTACTGATTGTGTAAGTTTAAACTGCAGATATCATGGGCATGTCCTGTCATGTGATAGTCTTAATGTGAGTTTCCATGTTTTCCGGATTCGGCAGAAAATGCGGGGTTGGTGTTCAGCATTTGGTGCTTAGAGTGACTTTTTTCCGTGACTTAGAAGGTACACACAGTATCATCCTGGCTTGCACATTATTCATTTACATTGCATTTTGAATTGCATTGTCTTAATACTTCCCATTTCTCATGAAACGAGAAATAATATAGAAACCTGTAGAAATGGCATGCTAATAGAAATCTTTGTCAAAGCACAGGTAAGGTTTAACTGAGTGCACTATTAGAGTAATCTTGTGGTTACCTTTCTAAGCTGCTAATGCTGATCAAGAAGAATTATAAACATTATTTTGCATTCTTTGCTTACAGTTTGATCTTTGTTATAGAAAATCGAAACTTCCTGGTCCCCCTCCAGTGATTGTGATTTTTATCACGTTGGAGAGGTTTGTGTGCCCATGAGTTCCTTGCAGCCATATTACTTTGAGCATCATTCTCCTGGTAGGGTTACACTTGGCGTATTCATTTGAGAGGAGGGACCAGTTAAGCAGTGATTCAAAGTGCCCCCATGATGGGTTAATTAAAGAAAATGAAAACCTTGCCCAAAGCTTAAAACCAAGCCCCCACTCCTGGAGTCATGGCTGGCGATATTATTTCCATGTTCCAGTGAGTGCCTGGTGCCTTGGGAGTCGCATATAGCCTGAATGAGCTCAATCCATATGAGCTCAAAACTTGCAAGGTGAAGGGTGAGGGTGAGCAGCAGAGCAGATAAGTGGCAAGCAGGAGGAAAATGGCATCAGATGGATGACCCTGTCTATGTAGATTGGCTTTTGGGGAATTAAATGTTATCTTGGTGATAGGGAAGGAGCTAGTGCTTGTTCAGGAGGCCGAAAGTGCCACCTGAATTTTGGAGTTCTTAATCTCTGTGCATAGCACTATTTTCAAAGTAGCTACTCAAGTGGGTGCGATTTCACTCCTCTTGTGGAGTTGAACCTCAGGAGAGGTCCCGGGTGACAGGCGTGAATTCCCTTCTGTTTTGGTATTGACACTCAGGAGAGGCCCTAGATGGGCATGGAGATATTCATAGCCTCTGTTTGGTGCCTGTCATTAAGAGTTTGTACCCAAATTTAATTGATAGGCAATAAGAAGGCAGCAGCATGTGGTGATCACTGAACTTGAAGACCCAAGTATCAAGAGAGTATGTCTGGTGAGATCACGAATGATGGCTTTTAGACAGCCATAGAGTTTTTTTTTCTGGTAAAGCATTTGTCAACTATTTGTGTAAAATTTATATTTTCTTAATGTATTCTTGTGCTTTGTTTTAAATTGAGGGTTATTTTGTTCACAGTTGCAAGCTTTGTGCTGTTTTTTTTTTTCATTACTGTGATACTAAACATTTACCTCCATATGCTGCTGTAACTACCCAGATGTGGCTGAAAAGGGTCCACAGTGTATACGTCCACTGCCCTGGTTAGCAAACATTAAAAAAGTAAGTACTAAAACTAAAGAAGAAGTGCTAAGATATTTCCCAGATTGCTTTTAGCAAGGGTGGAGAAACTGAGACCTGAACTGGGGGACATTGAGAGATAGAAAGAATACTTTGAAGAGCCCTTCATCGAGTGGACATGCCCTGTTCTGATGAGGCCACGTCAGAATCATGGTGAAATTGGGACAATGTTGATAGATAACATCACCATGGCAGTTAATTCTATTATGGAAATGCTACAGCACAGGATAATATCTATTCAGAAATGCTGGAGGTTCTAGGAGTTTTTGGGATGTTGTGTGTATTAACTGGATTAGTGTTCCTCATTTTGAAAAGGGGAATTGGAGAGTGTGCGTGTGTGCTCTACTTGTAGAGGAATCACATACTTCCTCGGATACTGGAAAGGAGACTTTGTCCAGTAGTCACGCCTGTAATTGAAAAGGAGCAGTGTGGATTCTTTGTAGCCGTGGAACATTGGATCTATTCTCTTTATCCTTGCAGATACCGAAGAGATCCAGAGATTTCACCAGTACTGTCTGCATGTGTTTTGTAAACTTGGAGGAGGCATACAGTTGTCTACTCAAGGACATCTTGTGGTGTCTGGTACAGTTAGCATGGGGAGGGGGGGCATGGGCCTAATGTGGCATCACATTTTCCCTCTTGTATTTGAAGATGAAAATTGTGCCCTTGTTCTGTTCATTAAGTCAGATTTGTAAATGAATGATGTAGGACTCCACTTGGGGTATATGAAATGCCCCTTTTTGTTTGTGATTTTCCACTATGCAGATTACAGAGAGTAGCCATTCTGGGCTATGTGACCTGTATTTTCATTGTTTGCAGATGTTGTCCTCTTAAATTACTGTGATCTCTAGTGCACACTTGAACAATTGGCTGTTGCAGATGTGGTTGGAATGAAAAATTAACTTCTCAGATCACACAGCACAGCTCACTGTATCCCATAGTGCACATAAACCACAAACTCATCCCAACCATGGTGTAGAGGTAAGTAGACCATGCCCCTTCCTGCCTGGCTCCATAAGTGCTGGGGCTGTTAACAAGCCTCAGTCACCTGGTTTAAATTCAGGTTTCCGTCACTCTGCACCATGGAACCAGGTATTGAGGGTGTTCTTGATGCTGTTGGGTAGTGTTTCTGTTTTAAGAGAGACTGAAAGTATGAGTAATTTAGCTAATTAATATGTTTCATAATTTAGTAATTTTTAGATGTAATCGATGATTTATAGGGTAGTATGAAATCTGGATATTTTCTAACATTTTTCATTCTGCTTACTATGTATTTAAAGGAGAAGGGTGGGTAGTCCAGTATGTTGAGCAGTTGTGGCTCTAGGGTAATAAATTACATATCTTGAAAAAAAAAACATGAGTAAGTAGTTGTATGCACTTGGAACTCCTTAATGGTCATAGATATTGGCTGGGTTTAGAAACCCTGTGTTTCTGAAGTGTAGCCAAGCAGTCCACTTATGCTGTGCTGACGAAGTCATAAGGCCATAACATGCATATCCACAGCTAGCGAGGTTTGGCATTACTGGCTTGAATGTATCCTTAAAGTCTTAAAAAGAAGAAGTAAAAAGTCGTGGACTTTCAGAAGCCATATAGCAGAAACACTTGATGTCCTTAAGAAGTCATTTGCAAATGGGTTTAAGATATCACCCAGAGAAGAAACTGTAGCTTGGCTAGGTTTTTCTTGTAGCTTTTTCTGGTGTACTTTATCAGTATGGGAGCTGTTTTAGTATCGAAAGGGCTTTTTTTTTTCCAAGCACTTTTGTTTTTATTCTCTAGTTTATAGAAGACCTGCTTTGCCCCATTTTTACTTTGTTTCCTCTTCCAGTTTTGTGCTGTCATGTATATCACCACCCAAGTCCGTTATTATTACCCTTAGTTTCACTTGTGCGTACACTTAAAAATACTCCATCTTTCACCTGAATATGAAGAAAATTAATTGATCGTACTACTCCACTACACCATATCATAATCTTCTTAAATAAAGCTTCAAATGAGATCATACATCTCTGTTCCTAGTAATGTGTACCTTGTATTTTTTAGCCTTACTTACTGTGTAACATAGTATGTAGACATTGGCTTAATCTACCACAAGAGACAGTATCCCTTGTTGAGCATGTGTTTGGGAATACGCACATACAAGAGGAGACTCTCCTAGTGACACCAGTGCTCATTTCGGACACCAGGGATAGGATTAGGGATTAAATATAAATGACTCCATAATCTTTATTTGAAGATGTATGCAACAGCAGAAACTCTGATGTTATCAAAGCTTAAGGAGAACTTTTATAGAATTGCTCTCATAAGGACATCCCACCTCATTTCATAGTTTATTGCTCCTGGGACTTCATGATTTGAGGACCTGCTGACTTAAACCATATCAGGTAAAACACAATAGGTGTGTAAATTATGTAGCATGGATATGAATGTATTTCAGCAAGAGGTCAAGCTAACTAGCCTCTTTCTCTTGGAAACATGGTGACGTGTAGAATTTGAGTAGCTGACATTCTTTATTTCTTGCTTTGTTTTAGTTTTTTTCCTGAAGCCCTGTACCTTAAGCATATTTTGAGTCTGTGATGGAAAAACTGGGGAGATTAGGAACTAACTATGTTTTTTATGAGTATACCTTCATTGACACGAGGGTGTGTTTGGCAGTTGGTTTTCCATCTTCAGTGGCTGCTGAGGTAAAAACTCAGTAACTGTTTGAAATGTAGAGACCTGTTAGAGCAGGTCCTGAAACAAGGAGACTGGCAGAAAAATGGACTTACATGTACCAAGTCCGAGATGGCCATTTTTCAGATTATTCTCATTTGTCTGTGATATGGTGATCTCTGAGTTGGTATATGTATTCTCGGGGAGGGGTGTTCCTTTCCCCTCACATCAGGGGGTGCAAGGGGCCTTGCTTCCTGAAAAAAAATAGATGTTTAAAGGAGAAGAGCATTCATTGAGATTAGCTCTTTTCCTGGGTTTTCGGTCTTTTTTTTTTCAGTGTATCAGCACTCCGCATTTTGAGTGCCAACATTTCAATAGGTAGCCAAAAGTTCTTGGAGTGCTTCAGCTGTTAACAAAATACATTAATGAAGTGAGAGTCTGTCAGCAGATCTAGTTGTGAGTTCCTGATTTTAACTGTGCCTTTTCATTGCCCATCCTTCCACCTGTATAAGGTCTTGTATGTTTACAGTGATGACTGCCTTCTGTTCATCTTTTCCTGGAGCTAGGGGCTACATTCACTGTCCACAAGTTTGCCTTGTGGCTTTTCAGAGAATTATCTTTCTGGGCCCAGTTATAGATTCAGTCCAGGACAGGGGTTTCCTTCCCTAAAGGGGAAGTTTTGCTATGATCCATTTAATTTCCGATCTCAGAATATGGTATAAGTTTCATTCCTGCTGAAGGTTCCTAACTGAAGGGCTGCGTCAATTGGAAAATGATTCCATCATGCTTCACATAATACCTTCTATTGGTTTTTGAGGCTGCAGTTAAAATGTGCACTTGAATACTTTTGACAGGCATATCCTTGCATATTGTGCCAGAGTAAGAGTTGGAATGGTGGCTGTATTCCAGACAGCCTGCAGAGCAGAATTTTTCTGTCCATGGCTTTGGTACAAATAGTCAAAAATTCATCCCTTATGAAGTTTGACTAGTACCTGAGGGAGGTCCAGGCCCTATTGTAATAACATCTCTCACATCTCAGGGCTCTGAACTGTTGACACAACTCTCCATGTTTTTGTTCCACACTTGTGAGGAGGAGTTCTTGTCCAAAATGACCTTTTTGTAACCATGTCCTTTGTTTACAACTAGCGGGAGAAGTATTGCTCTTTTACCATTTGTCAAAATACCATTTATTTGGGAATTGAGCAGAAAACATTGATTTGATTTGCCATCCGTCATGTGTACAACTCTTTGGTGGATTTTGTGAGTAGGAGCAAATCCAAGGCTTTCTGGCGGGAAATCTTGAACTTTGCTAAAACACATCTTCCAAGCATGTTCCAGGCCTAGTCTTACACTCTCTTAACCATAGCCACTTTTTCAAAACCGACAAGGTTTGCTCACTCAGACTGCATTTTGGGGTTGTCACATTTGATTATTTGTCCCTGACATTGGGAATTAGTTTTTTAAAACCATGCCCCTTCTCTGCTTTTCATAAAGTTTCATTCTGATGTTGTCTTCTTCATTCCTCCTCATAATAGGTTCTCGAATTTGACCTTCGGATCCAGCTCGGCCACAGTCTGCAGACTTGGATCTGACTCTGTCTCCTTTCTCTTACCCATAATGCACTATACCCACTCATGCACCTCAGATCTCATTTGCCACTTCAGCATCTGGAAGCAGATTTCTGTGCTCTTGAGATGTGCTGGTTTGTTTCTCTGTAATTCAGGCTAGTGATAATTTCAATATCGTTGGTTCTGTAAGTGATCCTCCCTCTTCAAAGTTCATTCCTTAAAAGATTTAGTGTGTGCATGCGTGCGTGTTTGTGTGTGTGTGTGTTTTTCTCTCTTCCTCCTGTCAAAAGAAAAAAAAAGTTAGATAAAGTTTTTTTGTAGTTTAAAGTTAGAGTTAAAGTTACAGTTTGAAGTTTAGCCTTAAGTTTAAAGTCTAAGGTTAAATCTTTTCATCTTAAGTGTCCATTGGTTTTGGTGGGCTTTAGGTTGTATTATGTTTTGACAAACCCTCCCCCAGCTTTAAACGTTGCAGTTCTTGTGGGCATAAAATCAGGATGCCCATAAGGAATGCGTGTATTGCTTGGTGCAGATCATCTAAAGGCAGCATGTGTAGTTTCTGCTTCCTTCAATCCACAGGCCCTAGCAGACAGGTGTAATAGGTTGTTACTGAGGGGTTTCTTTCCATTTTGGCCTCCTCAGGCTCAGACCCCTTCCTTGGCTTCAAGTTCTTCTGCGAAGCAAGCAAAAAAGAGGTCTCTCCCTACTTCTCTGAGAGATCCTGTGGTACTGAAGGTCAAGTCCAAAAAACTTCAGATCCGACCCCCCTTGGATCCGAAGAAAGGGTCTACCCTGCCAGATTCATCATCATCCTTGGATCCAGGGGAAATCATATCTTTGTCGCCTCCTCCATTGGCTCGGGATCTGAGAACTTCGAACAAGTTTCCTGCCCACTTAGTCAAGTCCAAGCACTCCTGACCTCTCTCGTCGGCTTCTTCCAGATCCTCTAGAAGTTTGTCTGAGGCAGACATGGACAGGATGATGAGAAGATTCCTCAAAGCTCAGATCTAGATAGGGGTAGTCTTGGCTGCATTCCCCTATTGGATCAGTGAGCTACCTGGGGCTATACTATCAGGAGTCCTCCTCTGATCTGGCCTTCGGCTTCAGCGTTGCAGGTTTCAGGACTCCTGTCTCTGTCGGGCTCAGTGCAGGGGAAGCTTCCTTTCTCAACGCCGATACTCTTGATCAGCCTTGTGCCTATTCCCTCTGAGAAGAGCTGATCTCAGAGCCGAGGTGTTGGTGCTGGGTCTGTGGGAGTGGGATTGGCTCCATCTTTGTCAGAGCCATCTCTTCCCTTAGACACCTCAGTCCTTGATAGTTTGAGTCCGATCCCTTCTGGAAGCCATGCATCTGGTGCGAGTCCTAGCTGCTTTCCCTCTGTGGATTCGACTGATGGGACTGGATAGAAGCTGATAGAGAATGGACCACTGCACTCCTAATGTCCACTGAAGAATCCTTATGAAGAGTGGAGGTGGGATTACATCAAGGATCATCTCTGAGTCCTTTCTTATTTGCAGTGGTGATGGACAGGTTGACAGATGAGATCAGACAGGAGGCCCCGTGGACTATGATGTTTGCAGATGACATTGTGATCTGTAGAGAGAGTAGGAATCAAGTTGAGGAGACTCTGGAGAGGTGGAGATATGCTCTAGAGAGCAGAGGAATGAAGGTTAGCAGGGCTAAGACAGAATATATGTGTGTAAATGAGAGGGAGGATAGAGGAATGGTGAGGATGCAGGGAGTAGCATTGGTAAAGATGGACGAGTTTAAGTACTTGGGATCAACAGTTCAGAGTAATGGTGAATGTGGAAGAGAGGTGAAGAAGAGAGTACAGGCAAGTTGGAATGGGTGGAGAAGTGTGTCAGGAGTGATTTGTGACAGACGGGTACCAGTAAGAGTGAAAGGGAAGGTCTACAAGAGGGTAGTGAGACCATCCATGTTATATGGGTTGGAGACAGTGGCATTGACAAAAAGGCAGGAGTCAGAGCTGGATGTGGCAGAGTTAAAGATGTTAAGATTTGCACTCTGTGTGACTAGGATGGATAGGATTAGGAATCAGTATATTAGAGGGTCAGCTGATGTTGGACAGTTTGGAGACAAAGCAAGAGAGACTAGATTGCGTTGGTTTGGACATGTGCTGAGGAGGGATGATGGGTATATTGGGGAAAAAGATGCTAAGGATGGAGCTGCCAGGTAAGAGGAAAAGAGGAAGGCCTAAGATAAGGTTTATGGACATGGTGAGAGAGGACATGCAGGCGGTTGGTGTGACAGAGCAAGATGCAGAGGATAGGAAGAAATGGAAAGAGATGATCCGCTGTGGCGACCCATAACGGGAAAAGCTGAAAGATGATGATGAGTGATGCTGTTTGTACAGCAGCAACGTGGTCTGACAGTCACACCTTTGTGACACACTACAAGTTCGATATCGTTTCTAAGAGCAGGGCTTCCTTTGGCTCGATGGTGATCTGGCATATCCTTCCATGAGGGCCACCTGGGAATCGCGTATCTGGACACTCTTACCCCTATTGTGAGGGGAAATGAAAAATACAATATTAGATTAGAAAGTTGTGTCTTACCAGAACTTTGCATCTATGCTGTCTATCTTCATTCCTCCTCCCTTTCCCACACAGCCATCCCCCTGCCTCATTCTTCTAGAGGATCATGAAATATCACTGGACTCTGGGGTCCCATGTCTGAGCCTCATATGCCATTCTTTTATGCTGTCTGGAGTATGGTTGTATGGAATCAGCAAACTTGATCTGAGGTGCTTGAGTGGGTGTAGTGCATCGTGGGAAAGAGGAAGGAGCTCGAGAATCTGATCAGAGTCTGGATAATGTGGCCGAGTTGGAACCAAGACCCTATTGTCAGGAGAAATGAAGATAGACAGCACAGATGCCAAGTTATGTTAAGACATAACTTTCTGTTTGATTTCTCTTGCTATGGCAGCTGTTCCTGGTAATATCTTCATCATTATGACTGTGTTTAATGGTCCCTCTGAACCATGAATCTTCCAAAGCATGCATGTGTGTCTCTTGAGAAAGACATTGTAGCCAGGTTTGGTATTTCAGGAGGTATTACCAATGTTTTTTTAATCAAACAGGAAGTCATCCATCAAATCTGCATACTGTTGAAATTGGGAGAGGTTTGCTATTGCACATCTTGCTGAGGTTTTGACCTTTTTTCAAATAGACTGTTGCCAGCATCAAAACATGATACGCAAATGCCCTATTTGACGGTCGAGTCCCTTTTCACCAGTTTATTCCTTTAATGAGTCTGTTGATGGCAATGTAGCTTCTTGTCAGGAAATCCTGTCTCTGACTGGGACTTTAATTTTGTCTACATTAATGGACCTTTCTCCCTTCTGTATGTTTTGCTTATACAAAGTTGAGGTAGGATTTTTAATTGAGGGCTGAAACTTTATCATGTAGGACCTCTGAGATGTTGTGTGGACTGTATATCTGAAGGGGTAGCATCATTGCAGTGTTCCAAAAGGCGGGGGTGATCTTGGTGATTTAACATTTTTAAGCTATTTTCAAGTGCATCATTGTCTGCCTAATATTTGCCAGTGGAAGAAATTTAAAAGATGCTAACCCTCTTCTTTCATTTCTTTGTCCTTTTTAAGAGGTTAAGTTCAGTTATGTTGTAGTTAAAATTCTTTTTTTTTTTTTTTTTTTTTTTGAAGACCTTCTGTCACATTTTCCCTTCTTTGCTTTGACTATTGCTTAGATTGTAATTATGTTTTGTTTTCAAGTCCTAATAGCATTTAATTGTCAGCCATGTTGATTCTTCAAGTTTTGTATCTGATGTCATCAGCTGTCATTGTAGTCTGATTTGCCTGTTTTCAAATACAAATGACTCATCTCTGTAGTTTCCTTTATGAAATCAATACATGCGAGATCTTTTGCCTAACAAATTTTAGTCAGACAAACTGTGTCAGATTATTCGTCACTGTCTCTCCTCTGGAAAGCCTTTCCACTCCGCACATTCAACTTAGTTTCTCTCTACATATGCATCCCTTTGTTCTTACAGGTATGCAAGTTCATAGGTATTTACTAAGCTACTTTTCTGTGAGGATCTTTGGAAGTCTAATCATGCATTCCCAAGAAATGTATTGCCCTGGTGTTTTAAGTATGAATAACCCAGAGCCCTTATTTTTTTAAATATGACTAACCCTGACATTTACATGTTACCCCTATCTGTAAGGGACAAAGATGCTAAATCAGGTGTGAATTTGTGGTTTCTCATCAATTCATCCAGATTATGCTTGAATAAAATGAGAGATGCGCTTCCTTTATGTGGAGAGAAGATAATTCCAGACAAATGGTATTCTTCATAGTACAGATGTAACCCTTCAATACATTCAACTTGCGTTGCAGAAAAGGTTAAGATCTATTAAGTAGGTGTTTATGTTGCCATTAGACTTCAGGACTGCAGTAGTCCTGAAAGGATAGGATCAGTTGAAGTTATGTCAGCAAGGCAGAGATCACCCCTGTAATATACCAAGAAGAGGGACTGGACTTTGAGATGGTCAGTGTAGAATTTATGATTTAGGCTCTTAATTTTCTTGATGAAAAGTGTTGTGGTTGTTCAAGTTGTATCAGATGTTTGGACAGGTACATACTGAATTGGGTATTGTACTCTGTGATTGGTCTAATAAGTGCTGAATATAGTGGGATGATCACATCCCTAGACCTGGACACATTACCATTACTAATAAACTGCACAATGAAGACGGACTTTATTACAGTAGTGGATATATGGTGATTGAAGGCTAGTTTATTGTCTGCATAGTTTCCCAGTTCCCCTAAATACTGTACCAGTTTTCAGGGGCATATTGTGTTTGTGATAGTTATAGGGGATGTAATGCTTTTGACAAAAGATGCTGTGTACATTTTTTGACTTTCAGTTTTAGGCAATGCTTTGACACCAGCTATTTGTTTGGAAAGAGCCCTCTTGGAGGAACTTGGCCTTTTCTGGAGTTTGACAGCTGCATTTTTACAGTCATCTGCAAACATGGTCAGCCATAAATACTTACCATTAGCTTTGACCACCGAGAAGTAAATGCCAAGAAGCAGTGGACTGAGGGCTAGTCTTTTGGAAGAGTTACTCACCCATCCTAATTTCTCAGGTTGTCTTGAGAATTGAACTGGCTAAGGTCAAGAGTTTGCAGATTGCCTGTATCATTATTTATTTAATTATGTAATGATTCTTTCCGTAGGCTGGTCAGATGTGTGTGTCTGTAATTACCTGAATCTTTTGATGCCCCACCTTTATGCAGAGGAATGACTGTTGCTGTCCTTCATTCATCTGACACAAAGCCTGTTTGGAGGCTGATATTGAGTAGCCTCTTGGGAGGGGTTGATAGTTCTTGTTTCAAGCAGTGCAGACTAACTTGTCCAGTGAGACATCTTGGTATGTTATTTATCCCCATAGAAGTGGTGTTCTTAGCTTTGGATAGTTCTTTGGGGACTTGCTGTTGGGAGGTTTGAGGAGAGGACTGTACGGATGTCTGTATGTGATCTGGGAATGTGGGGAGGAGAGGGAGGTGAAGTTAGAGCTAAAGTTACGTCCTAGTCGATGGGTTGTGCCCTTTGAGTCTGAATATGAGATATCATTTATTACTAGCTCTGAGAAGTGCCGAGCATTGTTTCTGTGGTTTCTAACATGGTTAAAGAAGGCTTTGTGGTTGTTTTAGCCTAGGTGACTATTTTTACCTCCAGTGTATTTTTGGTTGATTTGATCAAGGACTGGAGTTCCTTGTTAAGTTTATCCAGAGTTATTTTTTTGGTAACTAGACAGTTGCATTTATTTTTTAAATGCAGTGAGCTTTTTTTCTTTTATTGTAGAACTTGATTATATTTGGGTTCTAGTAGAAGGGTTTATTTTAGCAGTAACCAATGAGCGAGTGTGGTATATTGAAGATGTACCCACGTTTGGTGTGGTTTAATCATGAGGGCGAAGCCAGAGTGATTAAACAAAGGCAACTTTGGGTAAATCTTCAGTATACCCACGTCCATGAGTCAGTTATTGCTTTTATACAATGACATAATTTAAGAAAGAAATTACTTACTTTTCTTAGATAATGTCTTTGTATAATGGCACCATGGTGTTGAAAGGAAGATCAGTAGATTATTATTCATGTATAAATATTTATAGAAGCATGGGCTAGAGTCTAATTATATCGAAAAATGATACTACAGAAATATGGCCAAATTAAAGGAATAATTTAGCAATAACCTCTAAACTGCCTGGATTTCAGAGATCTCAGTTTTTTTTTGTTTTGTTTTGTTTTTGATGTGGGGGGCTGTCAAATCCACACACTTTAGAGGAAACAGGGCAGAAATACAAGGAAACTCAGTTACTTTATGCAAAACTAAAGAAATATACCCTTTTTTTTTTTTAATATTTTCCTCTACCCTCCCTGTGAACCCCTTAGCTCAAGAAATTTGTAATAGCATATATTAGTAAAAGAAAGTCTGGGCGATCAGACCTTTTTCTATTGGTATATGCTGGATTTACAATGGACACACTGGTTGGACTAACCAATCAGTGTGCATGTTTTTGAATAGTAACAAGCAACCACTGTATAATTTTTAATTTAGCATTGTATTTACTTTAGGGCAGATTCATCCATGCAGCTATTTGCACATGCATAGAATTTGATGGTAAATGATTCTACATTAGGAAGAGGATGTTGAATTCAGCCAGGTCAACACTCAGTTTTAGTATATTAGCTTTAGCATACTCTCTGAATACAGAGTTATTGCAGGATGCTTATGACTTCAGTCTTATAGTGAACATGTCTGACTTATGGTCTGATTTGACTAGGGAAGAAGCTACAACTGGTGAGGAAGAGAGCTGGCCTATATTGGTGAGACCCAAGTCCATGATTTAGTCACCCTTAGTTGGGGGTGCAGACTAACTGGTCCAGTGAGTTTGTATTTATGAAGTACAGATATCTCTGGGCATACATGCTGGGAGACCTGCATGTCTCCCATTTGATGTAGGATTACTTTAAGTCTCATAGAAGGATGGTATTTGGCTGAATGTGTAGGGATGTTGTTTTAGTCCGGTAGGAAGTATGGGCCAAGGAGGACATACAGAAGGGTCTTGTATTTAGCTATGATGTGATGAGGGGTTTTGCCATGTTGGAAGATCTCTCAGCCTAGGGTCAGTGTATTAAACATAAATTCAAACTCCATGTCTGCCTCCTGGAGAAAACATTAGTTTATAATGCTCTCTTAAAGTTCCAGAACTGCCTAGTGGTGCATAGATTTTGATTCAGACAGATGCAGGACTGATGCGTTACATTGCCAAATTGGAGGTACAAAATCCTGCACCCTCCCTCATTTGACTTGATCTCTGAACTTAGGTAGTTTAGACAGATGTTTCACTTTCTTGCCCAGTGTGCGTGTGCCTCTAGCTTGTTAGCTGTATAATTTGAACTTCATCGTGATGTCTGAGCCTTTGTCCAGACTTTATCTACTGGCGTAACATCAACCTCTGCACCACCTAAATAGTGCTGTGTTGCCACACCTCTTGTGTAAAACCCATATCCTAGAGCCATTTTGTCATAGACCTTGTCCTTTTTATGAACCAAGAACTTCAGTTTTCTGTCAGCTGCTGCTTCTAGTGAGAGCTCTGCCTAGGATTCTGCAGAACTTACTGTATTGATTGTTGTGGCTTTCTGGCAGTGACAGACTTAATTTTCCATGGTCCAGAAGCTGACAAAGGCCACCCCGTTTGTCGTCCTTTCAGTTTGTTCCAGCACTTGTTCCAGGCTTTGTCTTACTGTATTTTTGACCCTGTGATGCTGTAACTGCTTATCTGGTTCCTGAAGCCATAGCCATAGGCAAATTTACATTACATTTATATGAAATCAATCAAACTGTATTAACAAGTTCACGTTTACAAAATTTATAATTCACTTATATTGCTATATATCATATAACCTAAGCAACATTACATAAACTGTTCAATTACTACCTTTTTTTTAAACAAGAAACATCTTTATTAAACCATCACTTACAACATAGGCTATCCTAAATTTATATAAAATAAAACAATCCTCACTATCACAGTCTTTGTTGCATTTTACATCACAAACCATAGTGAAACACAGATGGAAACATTGTACATCACTTATAATCTAATGCAGTGATGCCAAACCTATGAGACAGGTGTCAAAGGTGACACACCACAACGTTTTGGGTGACACACTAGTGGTCACCAGCACAAGTTACCAAATAAACTGAATGAACAAAAATACAATAAATATGTGATCCTGCACTTATTTATTAAAACTCAGCAACAAAGAAGTCATTAATAATTTTTTTCAGTTCAACTCAAAATTACTATTAAAAGTAGGGTCATTTTTGGTGCACTATTTTAAGTCCAGTTGTCAGTGCACATGTCATTTTCTCTATTGTAAGTCACTGATTTTTCATTTACTTTTATAATACATAGCACATGATTGGACTGTATTTTTTTTTAAATAAATGAATGCGTAAAGAATTGTCTCTCTTTATTTGGGGGGGGGGGGGGGGGGGTGTAACACACCAGCAGTGTCAAGATAGGCATTTTCCAAATTTTTGACACGCCTCCCAAAAGGTTCACCATCACGGATCTAATAAATCATTTTCGGTCAAACATTCCATAGCTCATTTAAGTGCTACCTTCTTTTAAACATCATTCCTGTCCTGTATGTATTGTTCCCACAATTCACATTTTTCGTATGTACTATCCTTACTCTGTAGTTTGCTCCAATCTTTTTCTAAAGATCTCAATTCCAGTTAATTTATCTCTGTTACTATATTCACTACTTCTAATATAGATGGTTTAGATTTTGCTTTCCGATTCTGTCATAACTCAGAGAAGTCATCTTCCTCGTTACATCAATCTGTCCATCCACCATCTCCGACAGTGCATCCCGCAGGGAATCCTTAAAGTCTGCCAACACACCACACTCCCAGAAAATATATTCCCAGATGTTCTTCATGTTTCACTGTTGCAGTCATTACATTTGGGTAATCTGTTGGCAGGTTGCCCTCAGTCGGCCTGAATAACAAAGTCTTGGGTCCTGCGTCGGTTGCTGTCTCCTCTTCCATGACGTCAGGTCGTCAGGAGTATAAAACATGCAGCCGACGACATTTTAATCAGTCTTTCTTGCTGTGCGGTGCCCGAAGCAGAAGCAGTTTGCAAGTGCAGGTCGGCAGTCTCCAGAAATTTTCATTTTCGAGTTTCAGAACCAAAGTGTTCAAACTAAAGCTAAGTACCCCGTTGGGGAAACTTTCTCTTGCTCTTTAACGATGTCAGTAAAAGTTAATAATTGCATTACTTGTGGGAAGCAAATACCTCATAAGGATTTTCATTTGTACTGTATTCCTTGCCTAGGCCCTGATCACAACATGCCTTGCTGTCGGTTTTGTACTAAATTTAACCAACACACTATTAAGCGTCAGTATATCTTTGCTTCTAAGTATTTTGGTTCAAGATTTAACTACCCTGAAATGTCATCAGTTAGCAATCTAACTACCGGAGTTCACAAAAAACACAAGGAAAAAGACAGAGACAGACCGTTGAGGTCCAAAACCGACGATGAAGCTTCTCCTAAGCCAGTCGCCGGTTCGCCAGTACTCAGTGAGGCTCTTTCACAGCCCCTGATACCCGCTACTTTTGAGTCGCAGGCCTCTACTGAGACCCATTCGGAGTCCGGTATGCCGCGAGATTCTGCAAGTATTGAACACACGGTGTCCATCCTTTGGATGGGTCCAGAGCCACTGAGCAGGCACTGGCTTCTGAGGGTTTCAGGCCTCAACATTTGTATATTAAACCGATGCCATCATCAAAAACAAGGCCAATACCAACTTCTATGTCTAAAAAACTGATGCATGAGCCACATGCTCAGGCCTCTATGCCTAAAAACAAATTATCAAAATGGCTGAGGATTTAATTACCTTGATCATGGGTCCCCCCCCCCCCACTAAGAGGCCTAGGCAAGACACTTGACTATGAATCTTCACATCAGGTTTCCATTTCTTCTGATTCCTCTTCTGGTCAGGAATTTTCTATTCCACCTTATGAGGACTCTGATGCAGAGGAATCCATCCCTTTTGCTTCTCCTCCTGTGGATTACTCTTTTGGAGAGACTTTGCATACATTAAGGGAACATTTTCACTGGGAGAGTCAGGACTTCTCAGAATCAAAAAAGAGGCTTAGGGATTTCCTCCTCCTTCCTCAGCATAGGCCTTTGGCAATACCTCCTGTATTAGACATTGTTGATGTGTTCTCGTAATCAAGCATGGCTCCTGATTCCCTGCCTCTGGCTCCTAGTAAGCCAGACAGATATTACAGGGTTCCTGATTCCCACAAATTTATTTTCAAAAATCCTGCTGTTGATCCTGAGACTATTTCTCAGGGTCCCAAGGGTGTTAAGGCTTCTACAGCCAAAATCCTACCCCTCCTGATAGAGATTCCAGGGCACTGGTTAGATGGGGAAAGAAGGTTTATACGTCTGCAACCTTGGCAATCGGGGCTTTAAACTCCCAGTTGCATATGCTTAAATGTCAACAGCATGTTATGGGCTTACTGAAACTGAAAATGATGTTGATTTCTGATTGTGTGGAAAATAGAGTTACAGGATTTATTGCATTCAGCAGAACAGGTTGGAAAGCATACTTTGCAATGTGGTTTTGATTCCTTGGAGGCCTCTTGCAGGGCCGCCATAACTGGATCAGTGATAAGGCATGCCAGGCTCAAGGAGCAAAAGCTGCCTGATCATGGATGCCCCTTTACAGCATAACAGTCTGTTTGGTAATAAGGCAGAAGAGGTTTTAAAGAAAATGGAAGACAAAGCTAAATCTATGCAAACTGTAAAAGATTTCTTGCAAGTGCAGCCACCCAGGTTCAGTAGACACTGGCCTACTAAGAACTGGTCCTTTCCTGTGTCCAACAGAGCCACTCAGGGCAAGCCCAGGCGCTCCAAAGGCTCCAGATATCAATCACAGGGATCTTACAGGTCTAAGCAATGGGGTGCCTCCACCTCCAAATCTGGAGGTAACAAAGCACAACCCTACAGTAAGCAGTCTCAGTGACTTTCCTCTGCCATCTCCAAGCACTTATCTTTTGGCAGCCCCCTTGGGGGGAAAACTAGCACTTCATACTCAGAATTGGCATTTAATTACCCAGAAAAAGTGGGTATTAAACATAGTATCCTAGGGGTACAGATTTCATTTCCACACATTGCCAATTCCAAACGGATGGCCAGATATGCCACCAAACCAGTGGGCAGAGGCCCAGAAACAAGTCATGTCCCTCATGGATATGGGGGCTATTCAACCAATACCAGAAAAGGAAAAAGGACAAGGATTTTATTCAAGACTTTTCCTGGTACCCAGAAAAGACAAATCATGGTGTCCAATTCTGGATTTATCAATTCTAAACATGTTCCTGCACATTCTAAAATTCAGAATGCTGACTTTACAACAGCTACTGCCTATGCTAGGCAAGAATGGCCTGGTTGGTAACACTAGACATAAGAGGCATACCTGCATATCCCAATAAGTGATCTTGCAGAAGATACCTCCACTTCAAAGCAGGCCTTTTGCAGTACCAATTCTCTGCACTGCCCTTTGGCTTATCTACTGCGCCCAGGGTCTTTACAAAGTGCCTGGCACCAGTAATTGCATTTTGCAGACAAAGAAACATTCAAATCTGTCCTTATCTGGATGATTGTCTCATTCAGGCAGAGGACAAGGACACTCTTCTTCAACATCTGGCATTTGTAAAAAAGCTTCTAGCATGCTAGGGTACATCATAAATGAAAAGAAATCACAACTAGTACCCTCTAAAATAATTACATTCCTGGGTGCAAGCTTGAATACAACTGCCCAAATGGCTTACCTCATGTCAGACAAACAAATTCAGTTGACAACATACTTCAAACAAATGGCAACAAAAACCCAGCTATCTGCAAGACAAATTCTGCTGGCTTTGGGGTTCATTGCATCCTGCTTTCTACTAATTCCATATGTGAGGCTGGATATGAGGAAACGTCAGTGGTATCTAAAAAGCTTATGGAGTCAACATTGTCACAGCCCGGAAACACTGATTCCTCTCATTCCCTGCCTGCAACAGGAGTTTCTTTGGTGGGCAAAGACATGTCACCAAAACAAGGGACTGTCATTTATTCTACCTCCTGCCACCCAAACCTTAACTACAGATGCATCAGACTGTGCTTGGGGGGCCCACCTGGCAGGGAGATGCACTCAGAGCAAATGGACCCCAAACCAAATGCATCTACATATCAACCAGAAAGAAATGCTAGCTGTTCAGAATGTTCTGACAGCCTTCAAGGACTTCCTTCATCCAGGACAACTACTGATAAAGATGGACAACACCACAGTTATGTGGTACATAAACAAGCAGTGGGGTACCCACTCGTACCCCCTTTGCAGACTAGCCATGGCCTTGTGGAACACAGCCTTGGCTTACCAAATACATCTTCAAGCTCAATTCCTGCCAGGAAAGCAAAATACTCTGGCAGACGACCTAAGCAGAAATCTTATGGACCCGCATGAATGGAGTCTGGTCCACAAATCTTCAGCATATTAACACAAAAATGGGGGAGCCCAGACATAGACCTATTTGCCTCTCCCCAAAACTATCAGTTGGACAAATTCTGCACAAGAACTCATCACCAAAAAGCATGGAAAGTGGCTGCTCTATCCTTCAGCTGGAAAAACCTATCAGTTTATGCCTTTCCCCCTCTGCCACTACTCTCCAAGGTTTTACTAAAATTCAGACAGGAAAAACTAAAAATGATTCTAATTACTCCGGACTGGCCTCACCAACACTGGTACCTGTTTCTAAGGAATATGTCACACCTTCCTCCATGGTACTTGCCTCAAACACCTCACCTTTTGTGTCAGCAGAACTATCAAATTCTGCACACTCAGCTCCAAACTCTGAATCTTGCAGCATGGCTAATCAAATAATTTCACCAACCACATCTCTCAGTAAACCTGTGATGGATGTCATTTTGGAGACCAGAAGGCTTAGTACCAGAAAATCTTATGCTGATAAATGGAAGAGATTCTGCGCTTGGAACCAAGCACAAGGAATAGACACAGCAAAGCCCAATATTCCTCAGATTTTGTAATACTTAACTGAGATGCTTCACAAGGGCCTATCTTTTTCTTCAATAAAAATCCATTCCTCTTCCATCTCGGCTCATTACAACACAGAGCCTCCCCTATTTTCTCATCCCCTGCTAAAACAGTACCTCAGAGGGGCCAAAAATTTAAGGCCTCCCAGGAGAGCGCCAACTCCTGCATGGGACCTCAATTTTGTGCTGGAAAAACACACCCTACCTCCTTTTGAATCAGCAGCTACTGCGGATATAAAATTTCTTTCTTGGAAGACAGCCTTTCTTTTGCAGTCACTTCAGCTAGAAGGGTTTCAGAACTACAGGCTGTCATGGCAGTGGAGCCTTTCATTATTTTTTACCCAGACAGGGTGGCCCTCAGGACCAGTCCTTTTATGCCTAAGGTGGTATCCAGTGTGGCTCTTAACCAGACCATTCACCTGCCAACTTTCTTCCCAAATCCGCAGAACAAGGGGGAGTGGATTCTGCATTCATTGGATGTACACAGAAAACTAAAATTCTACTTAAACAGGTCAAAATCTCTAAGAAAGTCTGAGCAACTACTGGTGGCATTTGCTGCAGGATCAGAGGGAAAGGCTATATCAAAGCAGACTATTTCTAAATGGATAAGCCATTGCATTTGTTTCTGCTACTTGAACCATGGTAAACCTGTGCCCAAGAGGATCAGATCCCATTCCACCAGGGCTGCCTCTACTTCAGCAGCCTTTCTCAGAGGGGTCCCTACCAGAGACATTCTAGAAGCTGCTACTTGGAGCTCAATTCATAAGTTCACAAAGCATTACCATTTACCTCTCTCTTCTAAATCAAGGGCAGGCCTTGCCACTGCAGTCCTGCAGGGCCTTATAGCTGCTACTAATGCTGTTTAGTTCCATCCTCCCATCCATAGCTTTGGGATTTTACCCAAATGTAATGACTGGAACAGTGAAACACGAAGAACAAAGTACAGTTGTGTACACTTATAAATGTAGATGTTCGAGTGTATTCACTGTTGCAGTCTGGATTACCCACCCGCCAGCCCCCTTTCTATACCTTTTCTTTCCTTCACTATACTCAAAAGCCTTTGTGGTGTATTTGCTTTTAGTTGAAGGAAAATGTTATGTTTTCTAAAGTACATTTATATATATATATATATATATATATGTATATATATATATATATATATTTGCTCCCCATTTGGGGGGCACCTGACATCTGGGGCAAGAAAAACTGATTAAAATGGCATCGGCTGCATGTTTTATACCCCTGACGACCTGACATCATGGAAGAGGCAACAGCAACCGACGCAGGACCCAAGACTTTGTTATTCAGGCCGACTGAGGGCAACCTGCCAGCAGATTACCCAAATGTAATGACTGCAACAGTGAATACACTTGAACATCTACATTTATGTTAAGTGTACACAATTGTACTTTACCTATTTCTTCTGCATCACACCTCCAACATTTGCTGTTTACCAGAGGAAAAATTCTCTGGAGTCTGCTTGGGATATAAAAATATCCATGTAAACATTTCCAAGCAAAAATCCAAAATCTTCTAGCTTTTGTTGCATATTTGTGAGGCACATCTATGTTCCCATTGTGTCTTTGTTAATTGCTTATCCAGTCTCTCTTCCCAATCCTTTCTAACTCCTCTGATTCTTATAGTTGTCATGCAATATTTTATATGCTTTACTAGTTATTCCTTTTTTTTTAATGGCTGCTTCTGTTCTAGATTCTACTAAAAGCTCTACCAGTGCTGATCTTTCATTTAGGACCTTCCTATTTCTTTCCGTTTGCCTGTACTCTATCAATCCTTAAAAGGGAATGTCATTTCTAACCGGCATTCCAAATAAATTCTTGGCATTTTCCGATTCTGTTACCTTTCCCTGTCTAGTTATTTGCTCCCAATACCTTGGTTCCTTTGCCAGTTTTCTCGAGTCAATTCCAGACCCCTCTTGCTTATTGTCTATATCCCTAATTGCAGTCATCCCTATTGGAAGAATCTCCTTTCTCCATTCCCGTGTCAGTTTAGTTCTTAGGATATTTTCTGCTACTTTACAGATATAGTGTTTTATATGATTATTGTTATTCTCTTTAAATGCCTGCATCCAAAATCCCATTCTCTCCTTATTTCTTGAGCCCCCCCCCCCCCCCCCGTTTCATCATAATCCATTCCCAGTTTGAATTGTAGTTTACTGCTTGTGCTTTGTATAGGAGCCTTAATTGTATAGCTCTGAAATACTCCTTCAAATCGGGTAGTCCGAGTCCATCCTCTTCTGCTGGAAGAATCAATTAATCCCACTTGACTCTTGCTGTCTTCCCATCTCAGATAGTCCTTCAGCTCTTTATTAATTACTATGCAGATCTTTTCCTCTGGCTGATAAAAATATGCCTGACCTGTGTACAAGACTAATGTGACTAAAAACATTTTAAATGTTTGTATCTTAGTATCCATATTTATATAACAAAGCTTCCATTTTCTCAGTTTTTATATCTTTTGTTTATTCTCTTCCCACATGTCCTTAGCTGCCACACCGGAATCATTTTTAATCCATGTTCCTAAATACTTCATTTTATCATGTCCCCATAAATATGGATATTGCTGAACCAGTTCATACATGGTACATAATTTACAGGCATTGCCTTTGTTTTAGCTTTATTAATTTTGTATCATGAAAAGATGTGGAACTGTCTCAAACTGTTCCTCAACACTGTAATGTCTCTTTCTGGTTTTGTCAGGTGAAAAATAATATCTGCAAATAGAGCCAGCTTGGGATTTTCATAAGGGTCTTGAGGATTCTTCCTTCACAAAAAGATTTCACTGGAAATAGTTATTCTAAATGGCAATTTTTTTTTGCTGAGTGGATTTTGTCTTGACATGACTCCCTTTGACTTCCCAGTTCCACTCAACTGAACTTAACTCTTAACTGAACTGCATTTGAGGCATGCATTTAAGATTCTTTCATTAAAGATGCTCATATTCAGGATATCTGTGACACTGCATCTTGGACCAACACCCATACTTTTGACAAGTGTTGCTGCCTAGAGATTGTCACCAAAAGTAGTTTGGGCTTTGTTAGAGTAGTCCTGAACAAACTTTTCACTTAATTCCTCTGTCATAAACCGAACCATCTCTGTTAATATATCTCTTTAGGTGTGTAGCAGTGATGATATTGCTAATCTGTGATCTACATGCGATGGTTTTGTTATGTAGGTATCTGCTGTAGCTCTAGATCTTTTTCTTTTCTTTATCCTTTTTTATTTCTGTGCCCACTGGTCATTAGGCATCCTTGTACTTTTCCGTTATTGGGTCAACAGGTCTAATGACCATGATAACGTGTTATAGTTGCATTCACTTGTAATTCACTTTAAACAACGGTAAAGTAACAAGTGAAGTCCAGTCCTTTGTAGCGACTGTGGTCATACGTTCTGCAGTCTAGGTGAGAAAGACTCTCTTACTTGTGTAAATTAATGGTTTACAGTCCATTAGTCATTTAAAAGAGATCTTCTTAGAAACTTTATTTTCCTGTTAACTGGGGCAAAGGACATGAACAGAGACTATTTTCTGACGGGCTTGGTTTTACGCAAGTAGAATCAGCGACGACTGTGAATATCTAGTTCACTCCACAAGTAGTCTCCTTTATGTGCGTCATTAGGGACAAATAGTAGCAAATGAATGGCTGATTTAGACTAAGATACTGTGGCTACTTTGGGGTTAAAAGACAGATTTGTTCTTAGAGAAACTTTTGTGGAACATTAGGTACAGTACACCAGATAAGACATGAAGTTTCAATTTTCTCCTTACAGAAGTAACAGCAACTAAGAAAAAAAAAAAATTTTCCCAAGATGCAATTTACCAAAAAGAAACAGTAAGGCATAACCAGGGCTTGCTAGCTATTGTAGGAGGGACTAATCCCTGCTGCTGACATCTTTATTGAGATCATGTAGTGGAACCTGCGCTCTTGTTGCTTGTTTGGAAGTGCCATCAGATTATTTTTTTGGGGGGGGGGGGGATTGATCAAGTCTGTATGACAAGTTATGCAGACTGACTTGTTACAAGGCAGTAAAAAAGGGTATTTTGTCTTCTTGTCCATTTCTTGATCTTTCGAAATAAGCGCTTTAGGGCTAACAGCTGTGCGATGATTGGGTGCTCTCTACAACTGTTGCCCTGATAACGGAAAAGTACCGGCATCCCTAATGTGTCTTTAGCCCGTGATTCCCCTTGTATTAGAACCAGCAAGCGACAGCTATAATGACCATTGTTCAGGTAGGCATGTAGATGGTTTCTGCTCTTGTTGGCATCCACACAGGGTGTTTCTGCTAAGCCCCTAACTCTAACACTGGTGGTTGGTGTGAGCACTTGGATCACTGCAGGACAATCCTACACCTTCCACTTGCTTGTATATCCTTCCACACACAATTTACCAGGACTGTCATCACTGGCTTGGAATCACCAAGCTCATCTCTTCAATCCTTGTCATTTTAATACCAAGCAAACCAAAGCTGCTATTCAGACTCACTTTGACTTGTACTTGGTGCCTTATCCTTCTACACCACAATGCTGGAACTCCAGATACTCATGGACTAAAATCGACTGGTATGAAACTTTCTTCTACACCCTTGTATTCAGTTTATTTCCCTTCTTCTCATGGCCTCTATGCTCCTTCTGTTTATTCTCTACTTTTTTTAAGAAATAAAGATCCAAAGGGAGGAGGATTTAGTCTTCCTTTTGTGGAACTCTGGAAGAGAATTCAAGTTTGATTATAAATCACTGAAAACACGTTCTGTTGCTTTGTAGGTTCAGAGGTAAGTACTAGGCTAGCTGCTTTTTGTGTCATTTTAAGCCTATCCAATTTTTTTTCCCTTTAGGTGAGAATTAAACCCTGTCTGTGAGGTAAACCTTAACCTTTATACTACCTTTGCACTATGCTGTGGTGAATATAACTGTATATATTTATTTTGTTAGATTTTGTATGTGTATATTGTTTGTCAGTTTGTCTATGCTTAAACTTAAATGTAAACTCTTATTTGTATACTGTTCATTGTTTTGTTGCATTATGATATAACCTGACTGAGTCTATAACTGGTCATTGTTAGATCAGTGTTCTACCCCACTAAATAAATTTAAATAAAATAAAATAAAATAAAACAAAAAGTAAAATAAAATACCATTCTAATTTTTGTTCTTTAAGTTTGTATTCAGAGACATGTGTAATTATCCTGACTTTACTTCTGTGGAGAGTCTTCCTCTTCAAACTTAATTTTCTCCCTTATTGCTGCCTGAGTTTGCTCTGCATGTACATGTACAAGAGCATTTGCATTGTTGATTTTCCTGATAAAGCTGGAAGGGAAGAAGTGTTTTGCATTTCTCGCTTTTTGTCAAAATAAGTCTTTTCTGCCTTGTTGTGGACTGTGCTGGAAAACTTATTTTACCAACAAACTTTAGTTGATTCATGATATCACTTTCTCATATAATGAAAGAGGGCAGGGGCCCTCTCGTCCTGTTTACTTCCATTCTACTAAGTCAGGGATGGGAGAACAGATGTTCTTCGTGTTTCCCTGTTGCAGTCCTGACTGTTGGGATTTTCTGCTGTGAAATCCATCAGCTGACCCAACTACCAGAGAAACTTATTTCACCTCCCAGGCTGTCAGGCGCATTAACCATTATCGGTACACTTGGGTATAAAGGGAGCCAGCCTGCGTCATCACTTCAGTCTTTTCTTGCCGCTGGAGCTTGAAGCAGATTTCAGGTGCATCAGTCAGTCTGCACCAGAGAGGTGTCGTCATCAGAATGGTAAGTACCCCACTGGAGAACTCCTTCCTTTCTTCTTTGACTCATGTCAGATAAACTTAATAATGGTCTCTCTAGTGGTAAACAAATTGCACGTAGAGACTTCCATACGCTTTGTGTAACTTGCTTAGGCCGAGATCACGACATCCCTAATTGTCTTTTCTGTGCTAGGTTTAACACCAGAATTGTTAGGTGTAGAGCAGAGTTTTTAGCATGTTTTTGATGCAGGAATCTGTGCACTCCCATACTATGGCATTTGCCGGTCATCGTGAGCTCAGTTTACCTAAGTGCAAAAAACATAAGAAACAAAAGCCTAGGTCCAAGGTTGACAGTCACTTTCCTACTAGACTCGTGATTGCTGAGGAAAGTGAGGCTCTTTGACAGCCCCCTTCGACATTTGATTCAGGACCTAGGCCTGTGTCGAGACCCATTTGGAGTTGGACATGCCCTTCGACTTCTGCAGCACATATCTTCAGCTCATCAGCTGGGTCCGAGACCTCTCAGCAGGCCACAGCTTCCTACACCTGACTGCAAACTGGAGACACTTCAATGCTTAGGCCCATTCTGGTACATCTTCAATCTAAAGAGTCAGGCACCAGGATGTTGGACGCTTCTAGGCCTAAGGTCAAACCCACACCAAAGAAAGGCATTGTGGTATGTCCTTCACCTAGGTGTACTGGCTGCCAGATTTAGGGACCCCAACAAGATTTAATCAAGTTGGCTGAAGACCTCATTAACATTGTAAGGGCCAGACAGATTTCATGGACTGTTAGCTAGGTAAAAGAAAGAGACACCCCCGTGAATACCTCCCTGATCCACTGCATTCAGAAGAAGAATCTGATTTGGAGGACTCAGCATCTGAAGAAGGCCCCGCTTACACCTTGTATGAGGAATCAGATTCAGAAGAAAATCTCCCCTCTGCCTCCCCACCTGAAAACATCACCTTTGGAGAGACTCTTCTTGCTCTGAGATATTTTCAATGGGAAGCTCATGAATACCCACATGCCAAAAAAAGAGAATCTGGGAGTTCTTAGACCTCCCTGAGCAGAAACCCCTAGCAATCCCACCTATTCTGGAAGTAGTAGAAGAAGCTTTTCAGGATGCTTTCTTAAATCCTGACTCGCTCTCTCCTGCACACACAAAGTTTGACTGGTTCTGCAGGGTCCAGGAATCGCATAAATATCCGTTCAAAAACCCAACTGCTGACCCTGAAGTGGTCACTCCAGGTCCTAAGGGATCTAGGACCAGTACCTCTAGGAACCCTTTACCTACTGACAAAGTAGGACGCTTCTTAGATTTAGAAAGAAAGTACTCTTCGGCTACCCTTACTATGAGGGCCCTCAGTTGTCAATTCCATATGATCAAATATCAGCAAACCATTCTTGACCAACTAAAACAAAAGCTTTCAGGTCTAGAGGATAAAACCTTTCAAAGCCACTTTTAGATATGTGCCATTCCAGTTTTCAAGTGGCTAAACAGTCCCTACATTGCGGGTATGATGGCATGGAAGCCTCTTGCAGGGCAATTATCACTGGCACAGTGATCAGGAGACATGCTTAGCTTAGGGAGCTACCACTCCCTGACCAGGGGAAAGCTTATATCCTGGATCCCCCTGCTGACAAAGAATGCCTTTTTGAGGCAAAAGCTGAAGTAGTCAGAAAGATGGAGGATAAGGCAAAATCAATGCAAACTGTAAAGGACTTTTTACTAGTGCAACCCCCCAGGTTCAACAGGAATGTTCCAGCCAAACATTGGTCTTTTCCTACCAAGTCTGGAAGCAAACAGAGAAAGCCTCAGAGGGACATATCCACCAGGCATAGACCACAACAAAGATTTAGGCAGTGGACCTCAGAGTCTCACAGACAAAGGACTTTAGGACACCTGCCCCTGCCAAAGAGCAGTTATGACTCTCCACTTTCATCCCCACACACAACCCCACCTCAAAGCTAGGAAGAAGGCTGCCCATTCTCTATCAAACCTGGGCCAGTATTACATCAGATTAGTGGGTTCTAAACATTATTGCTCAGTTTTAAAGAGCCCTTAAGATTCTCAGGATAGCCAGATGTACCCCAAAGTAAAAAAAAAAAATACAGGCTCTAGAACAAATGTAAATTTTGTGTTCACAGGGAGCAGTGGAACCAGTTCCAGAACAACAAAAATGGGAAGGATTTTACTCAAGACTCTTCCTGGCACCCAGGAAAGAAGGTTCTTGGTGTCCCATTCTGGACCTGTCAGACTTAAATCTTTTTCTCAGGGTACCAAAATTCAAAATGTTGACCTTGCAGAAACTGCACCCCATGTTAGCCCCTCCGGCTTTAATGGTTTCTTTAGACCTAAAAGACTCCTATCTGCACATCCCGATATCAAAATTGCACAGAAGCTTTCTCTGCTTTAGAGCAAGCTGCAGTCATTATCAGTTTTCACCTGTGCCCTTTGGACTGTCTACTGCACCAAAGGATTTCACAAAGTGCCTCGCTCCTGCCATTGCTTTCTGCAGGTCCAAAGGGTTCCAGATTTACCCATACCTTGACAATTGCCTAATACAGGCCTTAGACCTGTCTCAGGTTCTCAAAGGCTTGAAATTCACTCAGGTCGAACTAACCTCCTTGGGCTTTACTCTGAACCTAAAGAAATCCATCACTATGCCATCTGAACAGATGGTTTTCCTTGAGGCACTCCTGGACACTTCCCTCCAAAAGGCCTTCCTCCCCCTGGAAAAATTCTTCTTTTTGACCAGCTACTTCCAGAACTTACAGTGCAAACTGTGCATAATAGCCAGAGAATACTTCCTGAGCTCTGAGATACATGGAATCTTTTATCCTCATGGTGCCACTAGCCAGGCTTACACATAAGGAAGCTCCAGTGGTATCTAAAGAATGTGTGGTGCCAGAGCACTCAGTCCTTGGACACCAAAATTCTCCTGATACCTTGCCCCAAGCATGAGCTCAAGTGGTGGGTACAGGCTTGCACCCAAAATCAGGGCTTAGCCTTCAGAATCTATCCTTGGGGTAAACCCTCACCACAGATGTGTCACATCGCATGGGGGGCCCATAGCCAACATCTCCAAACCCACGAGTTATGGGATTCCCAGACCAAGAGGTGACACACACATTGCAAGGAACTCATAGCAGTTCTAAAAGGCTTACTGGCCTTCAAAGAGAAATCAATACCACGGGTTCTTGTAGTACAAGCAGACAACACTATAGTCATGTGGTACATAGGCAAGGAGGCACACACTCCTATGCCCTGTGGCGCCTAGCCAAACAGGTCTGGGAGACAGCTCACTCCCTGGGACTTCACCTCCTAGCACGGTGTCTGCCAGGGGAACAAAACACCCTTGCAGATCACCTCAGCAGGAACTTGACAGACCCAAATGAGTGCCACCTACACTGAGATATCTTTTGCAGCATAGCTCAAAAATGGGGAACACCACAGGTGGACCTGTTTGCCAGCGAGGACAGCGCTCAACTGGAGAGATTCGGTACCAGAACAAAACAGACTTCAACATGGAGAACAGATGCCTTCTCCTTCCCATAGACTCACCTCTTCATTTACACCCCCTCACCTCTTCTGCCTTGAGTCCTTCTAAAGATAAGCGAAGAGGGCCCAAGGACCATTCTGATAGCTCCAAACTGGCCCAGGCAACACTGGTTTCCACTCCTCCTCTAGCTCACCAATCAGAAACATTGGCAGTTACCGCAGAGAATAGACCTCCTCATGCAAGACAGAGAGAGGATAGTGCATCCCAATCTGCAGACCATAAACCGTTCAGGTTAGATTATCCCATAGCACCTAACTGCTACACTAACTTAAGTCAACAGGTGCAAAACATTCTGAAAGAGTCCAGAAGCACTAGCAGTAGGGAATCTTATTCAGCCGAATGGAAAAGGTTCTCTTCTTGGTGCCAGAGGCACCACCTTGAGCCGAGGTCTGCCAACATTTCAGCCATCGTGTAGTACCTGGCCAGTCTAGTGGATAAAGGCCTTTCCTACTCCTCAAAAAAAATACATGCCTCAGCCATCTCTGCTCACATTCCTGTTCTTCCCCCAATCTTTTCACACCCCCTCCTGAGACAATTCCTTAGGGGTGTCATTCACATTAGGCCCCCAGGAAGAAACCCACATTTCCATGGTACCTCAATTATGTGCTGGAAAAATTGACTTTGCCTCCCTTTGAACCTGTGGCTAATGCTTCTTTAAAATTCCTTAATTGTAAGACTGCTGTTCTCTTAGCCATTACCTTGGCTAGAAGAGTTTGAGTTATAGGCCCTAATGGCAGTAGAGCCTTTCATCATCTTTCATAAAGACAGGGTATCCCTCAGGACTAACCCTTCCTTTATGCCTAAGGCGGTAACCAATGTGTCTTTGAATCGGGTTTATATTAGATAAATGAAAGTTTATCTAATCAAATACTGAAATCGGTGAAGATCCCAGAACTCAAAATCACATTTATGGGGGGCTGTATCCCCCACACCTACTGCTAAATATATATTCCAACTCCGAAATCGCACTACAGTGAGAAAATGGCAAATATTCCCATCTTCACTGTACCGTGATCTCTCAAAAACCATGTCGAGATCCTGGATTTTCGCTGATTTCAACATTAGATTAGATAAACCTTTGTTTATCTAATATAGACCCTTTGAATCAAGCCATCCATCTGCCTACCTTCTTTCCCAATCCTCAGAACAGGGTAGAAAGATTATTGAACTCATTGGATGTCCAGAGAGTGTTACGCTTCTACCTATTCAGGACAACATCATTAAGGAAATCAGGTCAATTGTTCATAACCTTTGGGCCTGGATCTGAAGGAAAACCAGCTTCTAAACAGACCATTTCCAAGGGGATTTCACAATGCATTTCTTTCTGCTACAGCCAGCATGGCAAAAAAAAAAAAAACAAACCCTTGTTTTACCAGGGCCACTGCTACTTCTATAGCTTTCCTTGAGGGGGTCCCCCACCAAGGACATTCTGGAAGCAGCCACTTGGCCTTCTGTGCATACCCTCTCAAAACACTACCACCTGCCAGCTTTCTCAAAATCCAGAGCAGGATTTGCCTCTGCAGTCCTGCAGGGGATCCTTCCTCTGTTTGATCTCTGTCCACCCTCATTTAAGCTTTGAGAATCTTCCCAGCAGTCAGGACTGCAATAGTGAAACATGAAGAACATAGTACAGTTGTGTACACTGACTGTGAATGTAGATATTCGAGTATACTCACTGTTGCAGTCTTGTTTCCCTTCCTCCTACCCCATTGGCATACCAGGTAGGCTAAGAATCTCCAAATAAGTTGACCTTGAGCTTTCCCAGGCTTCCCTGAGTTAGGTACCCCCCTTTTTTTATTCACCTATGCCTGACTCCGGGCTCCTCCTCCATGGGGCCTAGAAAATACTGAAGTGATGATGCAGGCTGGTTCCCGTTATACCTGACTGTACTGACGTCGGTTAAGGTGTCCACCAGCCTGGGAGGCGAAGTAAGTTTCACTGGTAGTTGGGCTGACTGAGGGCTTTCACGGCAGGAAATCCCAACAGTCAGGACTGCAACAGTGAATACACTTGAATATCTACATTTATGGTAATGGGGAAAAACCCAGAAAAGTGAATATCTTCAACCGTGCTAGAAGGAAATCTTGGCATTTCTATATTGTGTAGATTTGATCTTAGGAAGTATATGCAAGTAGAGTCAAAGAAGTTGAACTCGTTTGAGCTACCCCGTTTTCCTTGTTATAAATGCTGCTGCATGGCTAAAAGAAACCATTGTAAAATGTCTTTATATATGTTCTTGCTGTGGGTTAATTCTTGCTTATTGTATGAGCAATACCTAGTGACTTAGAGCTTCAGTAAACTGAACATTAGAGAGGAAGTGAGGAAGACAAGATGAGATATTCGCCCTTGTCAGTTGCAAGGTCAATGGAGTAAATAACATGGAGTCTTGCCTACAATGATGCTGAGGCAGAAGTCTAAAAGTCAAGATTCAGTGTTACAGAAAGTGTCTTGAAGGACAGATTGAGTGACTGAGTTGGAAAGGGAAGGGTAATAGTCGTATATGTTAGATGGTTGTGTTAGGAGAGGAAAGTTAGTATATGCTATTAAAGAAAAAAAAATTAAAAATGTGTGTAATAATTGGTTATGAACAGTATCATTTTGTCACACCTTGGGGTAACCTAGTAGGGATTAGACTCTGTGATACAAGTAACTCTTCTGGTGGTAATTTAAACTACTGGACCACATCTGTTTTCAAATATCTGTCAGAACATGAATTAGTAACATAGTTCTGCAGCTTCCATCATAAAATTAAGACATTTTCTGGAGATTGTGAGGGGGGTAACCCCCCCCCCCTTATACCGTCACCCACTCCGCATTAATTGAAAAAATATATAGTTGGTGGGGGGGGTTAAGGGGACAACAGCCACTCTTTAGTGTGGAATGATCTCTGTAATTACAGCTTTAAACAAAATTAATTTTACAATGCTGAACTTAATATATTTGTTTTACTTTCTTGTCAAAACATTCAAGAAAGTGTCCCCAGGAAAAACTTCTGTGTTTATCTGGTCGCTGAACTAATGCAGGGAGGCACAAGTTGCTGCAGTCCTTTCAGCTTATAATTGGACAGAAGCCAGTTAATTTGGGTGTGATCCCTGACCATACTCCCTTGCAGTGATGTGGCTGCCATGCAGCAGTCCGCTATCTGTGCATGTGTAACCATGTCCTTTACTGGATCCCTTTGGAAAAAAATTGAATGCTCAAAAAGTGAACATCATAACATTGAGCCCAGAAACTCAAAAACCCAGAAGCTCAAACAGAACTTGGCAAACACCGCACCTGCTTTTTTGCAGAGGCCTGTCCCCTTGCATCCCCCACACACTTGCTGATGATACATACCAGCTGTGAGATCACACTACCGTGTGGAAGGAGCAAGAATCCCAATCCTCACTATACCACAGACCCGCAGAATGAAGGTCCGTAACATTTGAGCTTCCTGGTTTTAAATTTTCCAAGCTTGATCTTCTGATGTATGCTGTTATGAGAGCTCAGTCTTTTAACAGAGATCCATCTGCTGCCATACTGGATCCACACATAAGAAAGGTCCAGTGTTTTCCATAATAGTCCTGCTTCTAGTACTATACATCTGAGAGATATTCCCACCTGTTTTTTGATGTTGGTTATGTACTTCTGTATGTCTGCACACAGTTGTGATGCAGATGTTCAGGTACAGATTCACTTTCAGTCTTTGCTGCAACTTAAAACTGTTGTGAAATGGTAACTCATTCCCCCTCAGACCAATCTTGCAGTGTGCTATGTTTGTTTTGAAACCTAAATGGCTGACTTTATGGTCAGAAACATAGTCACTAGGTGATGGGTTGGTTTCTTGCTTCTTGAGTTTTCATTTATATAATTAAAGTTCTTTCATTATTCTGGTGAGATCTATTTTGTCCACATTCCAATCCTCATATCTGGTGTTAGTTTTCAAAGTGGATGCAGACTAATTTTCTACTTTACTGTGTGTGCTGGATTGAAGCCTAACCAGTAGCATTTCTGTTTTAATGTTTTAGAATGTGTTATACATTCATACACCTCATCATAAATGAATGGTTCTAAAACTGGCCCATACTTCCTTTCTTGACAGAGAGGGTATGGCACCTTTTTATTATTTTTGCCTGGTGATATTCTGGTGCATGTTTGCGGGTGTGCTTGGTCCCTTCAACACATGCACACACGGATTACATTGGAATAGATAACATATAACATGTAGCTTGATATTTAGAAGGATGCTGTAGTTTGTAATTGAGATTGCACATCATCTGTGCTGTGTAGTTATTTTCTTGTGTCACTACTCTGCATAGACGACTGTAATTGTGCCATAGTTGCTAATATGTAACTTACTCATACACAAAGTATGTTTGAAAAATGGTATATAAAGCTCTCTTTCTAATCAGTGTATCAGTCTTGCAGTATTTCCCTTGCACAGTAATCAGATAGAGACTGAGAGAATCATACTCAGTGCTACAGGATGAAGCTGGTTAGCAGCTCTTAGCCAAATACTTTCTGTTGTGATTATTTTTTTTTAATTTGTGTTGTTAAAGTGCATTGCTTACCTTTATTTGCATTGTGATGAATGTGGTCCTAACATACTGCTAGTGTTACAGGAAACAACTATGTCTATGAGTCGCTCACATATGCTAACAGCATAAATGGGTCTGTACAGACTGGCCGAAAACCTGCAAAGTAGCAGTTTATATGATAAATTTGGGATCACAAGTTTAAATGCTGCTGGCATGCTTCTCTTTCAGGGTAAATGACAAACCATTTTAATGACAAACCATTTTCATCAGCAATAACTTGGTTTAAGCATGATTTCTACCATAGATCACTGATCGATTATGAGATGACAGAATTCCAGACCTGTACCCTATTCTGGACAAAGCCATAAATAATGTGGTGACAAAGGCACAAAAATAGGGAATCTTTAAAGAATTGTTTTTACAGACTTAGAAAATTGATAGAATAACTGATTTTGCATTAGCATGAATTTTTCTGAAGGGTATGAAGTCAGAAACTCAAATGCCTGTCAACATTTTCTGACTTCAGACCGCAGTGATTTGACAGAAAACCACATTTTTATGAGGAACAGATCAAAAATATGAGGCAAAAATCTGGGCATTCTTTGAAAATAAAATCTGTACAGTTGAGAGGTATGCTGTACCCACTGATTCATCTACAAAACTTGCTGGTCTTCCTGTGACTGAGGGCTTCCATATGACTGCATTTTTTTTTTTTTTTTTTTTTTTTTTTTTTGCTTTCACTCTCTTTTCAGTTTAAAAAGCCAAGATTTTTAAGACTAGGTTATTGCTTAAGAGAGGTTGTGGCACTACTAAGCTTGGATGATGGTTAATGTCCCACAGTTTGTGATGTTTGTATCCACTTTCTTTTCTTGGAAAAAAGTGTCATTTTTTTATCATAAATGCAAAAATGTGTTTTTTTCCAAAATACAAAGTATTTTGGTTTAACAAAAATTCTCAGCAAGTATCCTTCCACTCAGTCCCATATAGCTGGGTTATACTCCTTCATTGTATTTGTCACCATTTGAGGCTGTCGGTACATCTTTCATCTGGATTCTGCATATTTTTCTTAAGTACCAAAATTTATTAAACAGTGCATAATAACTTTCCAAGAACTAATGGTACAAATATGAATCGGACAGCAACAGAGTAAAAATCAGTACACGAGGGAGCATTAAGTAAGAGTGTGCTTTAGTACAAGTCTCCACGTCTTCTGTTTCTATTTTCTTTTTGTTTTTTTTGTCAGATGCCTTCTCCTTTTAGTCCAGAGTCAGATGGTAGCAACTCCAAAGCTGAGATCTCTCTCATTAGTGTCTAAATCCTGAAAGGTAGGTGGTTGAGCAGTTTTCCAATGTTTAGTAATACACTTTTGGTCTGCAAGGAGCAAAATATGTACTACCCTAGAACCGGAATAAAATATGGAAAAAGCAGGGACATCTCCCAATTAAAAAATCAAGGTTGGTAATGGCCACCCAATTCAGCCAAATAAAATCATGCATTTTCTGCAGCATTTGTTTGAAGTTCACCGAAGGTCGAAGGGCAGTCCCAGAAAAGATGCACCTAGTTGCCAGCGGCACCAAAGGAACACTTCCAGCAAGTGTTAGATGCTGCGGTGTGCATCCTCTGCAACTTCATAGATGTATAAAAAATATTTGAACTGGCACTGCCAGCTGAAGAATCTGAATTTGAGAGATCTAGTTGCATACCTTGGTACCAACAATATCTTATTCCAAACTGATCTGTGTAGTTTGCAGTGAATGCTCACACATAATTCTAAAATGTCTGCAAGGCTTATCCGTAGAGTGGGAAGAATTTTGTATTAACTAATTACTGTTCCCCTGTTACGAGTCAGGATTCCTAGAACCTAGCAGCCATTTGATCCAGCTCTGCCAGTCATATGGTGTAACCAGCAATAGCTTACATACCCTAAATTTATCAGCTAACTTCTTACACAGATTTTGGCTGCCCATTTCAAAACTGTGGTTTTTAATTAATTCCTCCCACGGCAGGATATTACTGTTTTCAATTAGCTGTTCCCAGTGTAGTGCAGTTGTCAGTTTTGGGGGTGGAAGTGATAGAAAATCCTTCCCTAACTGATTTTATCAAGGTGGTGAGGATTTTTGAATAAGTGTGAAGCTGAGATTACAATCTGTACTGTAGACCCTCCCAAACACCAATTAGTCTTCTCACTGCTTGGAAAAGAATAGGGTGCCGTAGTGCACAATTGTGATGGTGGGGACAAGTTCCCTAAAGACCTTAATTCTATCTGCTTAGGCATATAACTTCCAAGTCTGATAGATCCAATTCCCTGCCATGAGGTGGAAGAGTTAAATGTTGCCATTTCACCCTTTGTTTATTATTAGTCCAGATAAAATCCTGCAAGCAGGGATCAATCTTCTTCCAGAATTGAGGAGGGGGAGGCAGAAGAATTGGTTTGGGGGCATAAAATATCAGAGACAACACATGCCACACTACCTGTTATATTTTCTGGGTAAGGTCTAAACAGAGATGCTGCCAATCATGGTAGTAATCCCATACCTTAATCAGAATAGTCTCATAAGTGGCATCTAGTGACGCTATCAAGGAGATAACCAGTTGAAGTCCCCAAGTATAGAATATTCCCATCAGCAGCCAAGAATGGAAAATCTGACAAACTTTTTGGGAAGGAAGTATAATTAATTTTAAGTACCTTTGTTTTCTCAGCTTTGATTTTATTCCCTGAGAGAAAGACAGAAAAGTTGTTGAAACACTAATGGGAATTCCACCTCCAGGTTTGCAATGTAGATCATTAAATGATCAGCATGTAAAGACATCTTGTGAGATGTTCCTCCATGTATATATCCTGAAATGAGCATTTTATAATGCACATGGCCAGTGGTTCAAGATAGCAAAGAGCAGCAGAGAAAAGGGGATGACCTTGCCTTGTCCCCTCTCCTTATAAGAATGAAATCAGAAATAGGTGCATGTAGTTTAAGCCTGGTCAAAGAACATGAATAAAGTTGCTTTACATTGGTTAGCAACTTACCAGGGAACTGTGTGT